>NC_140946.1:47860072-47910072 GCF_014529385.1 Adiantum capillus-veneris | reverse complement strand
AAATTTCGCATTTGATCAATCATTATGCAGGGCAAAAGCTTAGTGACCCTTCACACAAACCATCAAAAGATGCATATATGCTAATCATCTTGTGTTATTGTCTATATGATTAGTAGGAAATAATTGTGAGATACCTAGCTATTGTTTGTTGAAAACTTATATGATCATGCGGTGCTCTTCTTTTTATTTATGTTTGAAGAAAGTTATATTTCTTAGTATAAAATAAATGGCAGGATTAAGATCTCATAGGACGAAGAGGCAAAAAATAGATCTCAAGCGCATCGTTGGCCAAGAAAACATTCCGAGAAGACTTTTGGAGCTGTTAAAAACTTCAGTAAAGAGGAATGTAGACTTCACAGAACCCATTGATATATCTGGTGCAGAGCTTGATACTGATCCATCTGTCGAAATGGAGTCCCCTTCTACTCCAAAATTTACTTTACTGAACTCACTTAAGAGAGATGTGGATTTTTTAGCACCTACTTTGCAGAGTGCCCAATGTGTTGCAACAATCCCAAGGAAAAAAGAGGCAGTTATTTATGAAGACCCTACAGTGATTGATGAAAGGCTTTTAGATTTTGCAGTTTCTTCTAGGGCTAGTGATAAGTTTGACTTGGTCTCCTGCATTTTTAATGCTCCATTTAATCTTGATGTGTTTATAGCTGAACAGAGTGAACACTTGAAGCTGGAACGACAGAATTTTGAGCTTCATACTCAAGAGGACAGGGTTAATGTTGGTAGTCCATTTAAAAGACTGTGATCCTAAAAGACAGTCTTACAAGAAGTACAATCAGTTGCCTCTTATGTACAGAGCCCATTGGTGCAGCTTACATGAACGGGAGTGCAAGCTGGTTCAAGAATCCTTTGGATTTCTAATATTTTTAAAGGGATTATTTACAAGTCTTATGAAAGATCCTAAAGAGGTCATGGAGGAACACGATTTACCAGTAGATGAAAAAGAGGAAAAGGATGAGGAATACATTGAAGTGGCGGAGATAAAGAAGTCCATTGATCTTGAAGAAGAATCAAAAGAGGTGGAACAAAGAAATCTTCTCTCAGTGAAAACCTCAGATATCAAGCTACCTCTAGATGTGTCGGGTTTCAATGAGCGGCAAGCCACCTTAATGCTACCAGGAGTGATAGAGTTTAAATTTGGAGATAGGTCATACATTTTCCTTCATGATATACAAAGTATTTTTTGTTTGCGGGAGGATTTTGCACTGGCCACTATCTCCAAGTATCAAGAGGAGAGGAATGGATTTGTTTCAGATGACAGTAGTGATGACGAGGAAATGAAGATCTCCATTAATCCACTCGACTGTCTTAAACTGTGCTTTGAAAAGGCAGAAAAGTATAAAGAAAGCCTTCCTGATGAAGCCACATTTCAAACTATTTAGTATAATCTCAAGCCATCAACTAGTAATTAGGATATGGAGGATTGGTTTAAGCAACCAGCACAGGAGTCAACCCGATCAGTCAACCTATGGAAGAATGAGCTTTTTTTGCAAGATGAGAGTTTCATGGTATAACATCCTACCCCCCCCCCCCCCCCCCCCCCCCCCCCCCCCCCCCTCTCCTCTCCTCCTCTCTCTCTCTCTCTCTCTCTCTCTCTCTCTCTCTCTCTCTCTCTCTCTCTCTCTCTCTCTCTCTCTCTCTCTCACACACACACACACACACACACACACACACACACACACATACACTTCTTTTGTTCACAGTCATGGATTGCTGAAAAGGACGACTTTCTTCGTCGACGAAGAAGACAGTTCCGTGGCAGGGGTGCGGCTTTAGGACAATATCTTCCTAGTCTATGCGAGGCACCCATCCTAATCTTCAGGATATACTCGTCAGGATATATTGGGGACTGTGCAACATATTACTACACATACACAGCAATGGCATTATCTTTAGGGAAAGAAAACCCGATGGAACTCTTAGAGTATGGCAAACATTTAATAATCAGATACAAGGGCGAGTTTCCAAATGATATTTGCAAATCATTAAAAGTTTGAAATAGTTGTGGTACATATTGAATTTAATTCTACAGGCATTTGTGGTACATCCGATTATCTAAACTCTAATTCTCTTGTTCCACTGATGATTGGCATATTGCATTGTCTCCCTCAATCTCATTTGACTTTCAAGAGCACTTGAGTTGTTGAATGCGTCTGCTCGCTTTATTTTTTGAAGTTGCAAATGTATGATTGCCCATACGGTTGCTGAAGAGGCCAATACTTGCTTTTGTTGCATGCAATGAATGATTCTGCGATAAAACCACTGAAATAACTCTTTCAAATTGTTTGCCTTTCGAGAGCCTCCATGATGTGTGTGTCTGAAGTAGGCATTTCTAGCCATGTAATGAGACTTCTCCAAGCCCTGGGTGTTCCATATACCTAGATTCCCATACTTTTGGATGAAGTATGGCAAATGATTAAAAATAATGTGTTGCAAAACAAGAAATTTATTTAGAAATTTAAACACAAACTTAGTATTTGACTATCTGAGGTGCTTTGAATTTACCATGTAATGAGTGATTTGAGTGTCAGTCTATGTTGTCTTGAAGGATTTTTTCAGTAGTAGCTGAAGGTTCTGTTTAAACTTGTTGAGATTATCCTGCGACCAATCATCATTCTTACACATTTGAAATAACGTGTCAATGGAACGCCACACATCACCCTTTGCATTGCAAGTTGTTGGCTCTTAGTCTTTCACTGCTAAATGAAGTTTTTTCCAGTGCATATACTACTCTTTGCTAATGTAGGTAGAGTGATATACTCTCCCTCACTTTGTTAGCTGCACATCTTTCATACCTTGAGGTTTAGATAGAAAACGGCGTGCCTTGACCCCACCTATGGATGGTTTGCAGGGTACATCTTTCTCATTGGTTGACCTTTTTCCATCTCGCTGGATTTTTACATTGCCCCCATGTAGACCAATATTTGAAAAAACTAGTTCCAAAGCATCTAGAGCGACCTGTCGTTCAACTGACTTTTTGATTTTCCAAGCAAACCCAATGTACAAATATACCAACTTCTCTACAATTCGGCAAAGACCATGCATTGTACAAATATGGACATTAGCAAGTGGTATATCCAGAACTGGTCGGAAATTAGAGTCTTGATTGTGACGAGTAGGAGCCTTTATCCACCACTTTGGGTCCATCACCTTTGCAGGCTCCATGCAATACAAGCATGGAGACTTTTCCATGGCACCCATTCCACAATTATACATACACTTCAGTGTTTTGAGGTCACCTAGTGCAAGATGTCATTGAACGTTGAAAGTCTCCTCTCCCATCTACAGTCAGTACCTCTCCTCGATTCATTTTCCTATCAATGATATCTAGAATAGGGGTTTGATGGAACACCCAAAATAAAATGTCATGGTCTTCTTTCTTTACCTGCAAGATTAATCCTTATGAGATACGAAAAATAAATCTAAAATTTAGGTATAATAGAGGGCCTGCTAGAGCTGCAAAATTGGGAATAACTGGATTACCTGAAATGCACCAAGTCACTATATGTTTGTTTTTTATTGAACACTAAAGTATGAAGGATCATCAATGGGACATTTGGAAAGAGCCCTATTCATTAATGTGATTGTAACTCGCTCTAGCTTCTTCTTTTTAAGAATCTCACACTCATCTAGCTTCAAAAAAAAAATGTAGAACGCCACCTGTCTCTTCGAATGTGATATTGTAGAACTCTACCGTTCTAGTTTGCAACAAAGTCAAGTCCATGAAGATATTGTTGTACTCATCATAAGTGACAGTAGTTCCCTGTGAGCTATAAATATCTTGAATATGAAATGGGTATCCAATGAAGTCAGTCTATTCTTTATTGAGCTGGAGTCTTTCCCTCCAAACACTTGCAGCTGTTGGTAAAAGCTTAGACTTTATTCCCTTCTTCACAAACATGGAAGAGATAGACTGTTGAATAGCTGAGTAACCTCTTTTACTGACGCCAAGGAAGTCCAATGTACCCTGTATTTGCTTGGCAAGCACTGCATTCTTTGAAATCAATCTGTCAACGACATCCCGTTGCAAAACCTTAAACTTTTTGTCATGCATTATATCCTTTGCAAGACCACCAGTTATCAATGGCTTTAACTGCTTTCCTACATTGGCCTTCGGGTCTATGTTTTCTTTGTCTGGATAGATAGAATCTCTACAAAGAAAGCATAACTAACATAAGCAAAAAATTAATTTAGTTTAAATTAATTAGACAGTTTACAATGCTCACCTCAATGCTTGGATTCTTTTCTTAAGGCCGCCAGAGCCTACTTTCAATGTTTCAAGATTCCGTAGTTTCTTCTTTCGCACACGAGTGCTTAACATTGTCTCTTTGTTTTGTAATGTCCGTACCTTTGTTTGCAAGACCTGTGATTCTTGTGTGCGCTCTATTACAATATTTTGGTCCTCATAATGGAAGTTAGAAAGTCTCTGAATCTCATCTACTTGGTGCTTCACCATGTCTTTATAAGTTTATGGTTTGCTGTTTAGAGCTTTGCAGTAGCCAAGCAATCCATTCTCTCCATTACCTGCAAAGGTCAATAAGTTAGTCGGATTTGAAAATGCAGGGAACGCATTGGTCATGGGATTCAATGAATAGAGTGAGCCTTTTGCCCAAATATCTAAGTGTTTTGCTCCCTCTGCTGTGAGTCTCTCTGTCATGATCGATGTCACTTTGATGTTAGTTTTGCCTCGCTTACACAGTGGTGTATATTGGGGATCCCAGTCAATGTGTAGATTATAGAAGGGTCTTTTAAGGAGTACATTTGTGGGGGTGGAAGAAGAAGCCATGTATGCAACAGTGCAAGAAAGGGAGGATTTCTTTGAGGTCAGCGCACAAACAGTGAGAGAGTAAGGAGAGAGCAGGTTTGGAAGGATACGTCTTTTTTCCTTTAGTCATACATTCCATGTACAGGAAACTCCCTCCAATTCTACAACGCTCATTAAATGCAACTGAAAACGATTTATTCTTCAATCATCACGACCGTTATGACGATGTGGAAAGAATCTACTTGTAAGTACACTTTTTGAATGGTTATTCCAAGTTTACCATTGCTTTTACCACACCTATTTTCTAAAGAGAGAAAGTCAAAATTCTATTTTTCTTAGAAGGCCCTCCAAATGACCTCCAAAATTTCCTAATGCTTTGGCCATCCGTTTGTGAGTGGCAGTCCGAAGAAATTTAATCTTGTACCTAGATTTTCAAAGAGACCTTTCGTGAAATTACTGGTCATTCCACGATCTCTATCCGACACGATGGATGTTGGTAATCCACGGTGTTTAAAAATTTGAGATATGAAGATGATTGCCATTTGGTGTGCCTTAATAGTCTTTTTGACAGGAATAAAGTGTGCTTGCTTGCTAAACTTGTCGACTATAGTCCATATTCCCGTATTCGCATGGATAGATTTGGGTAATCCAAAGATAAAATTCATGGATATACTCTCCCATGGTGAATTAGAGATGGTATATCCATATTCCCATGGATAGACTTGGGTAATCCAAAGATAAAATCCATAGATATACTCTCCCATGGTGAATTAGGGAGGGTATATCCGTATTTCCATGGATAGACTTGGGTAATCCAAAGATAAAATCCATGGATATACTCTCCCATGGTGAATTAGGGAGTACATTTGTGGGGATGGAAGAAGAATCCCTCAATGCTTGAAAAATCACACTTGGAGTAGATGATGATATCATCAAAGAACACTCCAATGAACTTCCGGTAGGGCCTAAATATTTTCTCCATCAAACGATTGAATGTGGCTGGTGCATTGGTCAAGCCAAAAGGCATGACTAGATATTCATAAAGACCAACCGTTGTACGAGACGCAATCTTTAGGATATCTTCATCCACTATCCTTATTTGATGATAGCCACTTTTTAGATCAATCCTATTGAAGTAGGTAGAGCCTTGTAGCTTATGAAACAGATCTCCTACCTGAGGCACAAGAAATCTGTTTTTGATAGTGATATGGTTTAGTGCTCGATAATCCACACACATACGGTATGTGTCATCTTTTCTTTGCACTAAAAGGACTGGAGAACAAAAGGGAGAGGAGCTAGGCCTCACCATCCCTTTGTCTACCAATTTTTATACTTGCCTCATGATCTCCTCTTGTTGAGCTTGGGAAACTCAATAAGGAGGCTTGTTAGGCGGTGAGCTTCTTGGTAGGAGCTCAATTCGATGGTCATCATCCCCTCGTTTTGGAGCTAAGTCCATAGGGATATCATCGATGAAAACATCTTGGAATCCATTTAGAAAAGTAGACAAATCTAACTCTTCTTGATTCCTATCATTTTCATTTGATAAATTATTAGCATCATTAGTGGATTCTTTGACAAAAATCATATACGTAGAAATCGAGCTTTTCATTGACTTATCAAAAGCTGGTGAATTTACAAGTGGTATAGTACGATCACACTCAATAGCATCTATATACATGTTCTTTCCCTGTAGGTGAAGTAGATTCTCCTTTCAATGAACTTCATGTTGACAGCCATACGATCAAACCATGGCGCCCCTAGGATAGCATCCTCATGTTGGAGAGGAGAGATGAAAAAGTTTTCTTTGTCGGCATAGCTTTGGACATGAAGCCTCAACTTCCCAATCAAGGGAGTAACAAAGTCTTGTTGTCTCTTGAAAGTTGTGTCAGTCATTACAATATCTCCCATCTCAAAAGCTTGAATATCCAACTTAGTGGCCAACTCCATTGAGATGAAGTTGTGAGTAGAGCTAGGGTCAAAGAGAATAAGGGTATCATGCTCCCTTAATTTTCTCCGAGCATGGGAGAGAGATGATCCTTTGCAATGAGCATCCTCTTTTGGAGCTTCAATGGTGGAAGCCCTAGGAGTCTCATTGCGAGCATTTTTCTTGGGGCAAGAACCATAGCCATGTCCTTGCTCCCCACACTTAAAACACTTATTGTCCTTTCGAAAAGCTTCAAGCTCTTCATGAGAAAGTTTGTTTTTACCTTTGTAAACTCCCTTCTTCTTGGACCTATTGTTGTTGTAGTTGTTGTTATTGGAATTGCCTTGGGAAGAGTTTTGGGCATTGGTTTTCCCCTTTGCATCACTTTTGTCTTTGTTTTCCATGGGCTTGACATTCCGTCTAGCCCATTGTTGGAAATTGATGCAGGAAGCAACCACGGTGTGGTGGATTACTTTGGTGATAGAACTAGGCCGTTGGGAGTTGACATACTCGGCCATTTCTTCAAGTAATCCCGTACAAAATTGTTGCTTTTGCTCGACGAAGTCTATCTTTTGGAAGACAGTAGCCTTGACATGTAAATCCCAAAACTTGTCTACATATTTGTGGATAGACTCATTGAAGAGTAGCTTTAAACTTTTCCATTCGGTGAGCACTTTGTCCTTAGCATTGCTTGCAAAGGAATAACTTCATTATGGAAACTTGTAGAATTTTTCATGTCTTTGGGGCTTCGCCGTTGCCATAAAAGCTAGCCCACCACTGACGAGCAGATTTTTGGAAGTGCATATGTACATGGTGTAGCTTGGAGGATGGGCCATGAAGCCCTCGTCTCCAAAGGCCGCATCAAATTACTGGATGAAGATCAATACTTTGTCGGTGGTACCAAAGGTGCCATTATAGGTGAGAAAAGAGATACTTTTTCCTCCCTCTTTGAACTTCTTGAGCTTTTATGATCTTCGCCATGCAGAGTATGATTTGTGATGTCCTCCCCTCTTGTATTCTCTAGGAGAATAGCCATAGCTTTTTGTTAGGAAATAAGACGTAGCTAAATAGATTTTTTAGTAGATTACTTAATGGAGAGAGATAGATTTCACACACAAGAGATTATAGAGTAGAGAGAGAGAGAGAGTACACACGATATACGTGGTTCACCCAATGTGGGCTACGTCCACGGGAAAGCACCACTCAATGGCTTTAGCACTTCAAAAGAAGAAGTAGTTTACAAAGGGATTAAACCTTTGATAGAGCTCCCGCCTTGCTTCACTCTCACCACCTCACACTCACCTTGTTGCATCAACTTCACACTATGAAATGTGTGTAGAAATGGCCTCCTTTTATAGGCCAAAAGGGCTGCCCTCTCTTATGAGAGACAGCCATGTGTAGCCGCCCTTGTGCGAATAAGTCCAAATCAGACCCTCCAATCCGCCCATGTGTGGCCGCCCTTGAGAAGACAAGTCCGCTTTTGAATTCGGCCACCGGCCATTGAATTCAGCCCACCGGCCACCGGCCAACCGACCAGTTGTTTTTCGACCACTTTCCAGCCGCCGTCCGGCCATAATATTCCGGCGAAAAAGAATATTCCGACGAAAAAAAAAAGTCTCGGGGGCGGAGTAAAGTTGCCCCTGATTCTTGTCCGTGAAAATTTTGGTTTTCGGTGAGTGATTTTCCTTCACGCACAATGGCTTTTCCTCATAATGGGGGCCTTACAAATGTGCGTTTTTACCACAGAAAATTACAAGGGTAAATCAGGTTCCATACTTAACACTTTCGTCGAGAGAGGAGGAAGGTGAAGAAGAAGGAGAAGAGGGTGACCTCTTTCTTGACCTTTTCTTCCTTTGTTTCCTCTCTTCCATTTCAGAGTGACGAGGAGAAGGACTGTGTGTTGACCGTTTCTTCATGGGAGGAGTTGGCGATCGTCTTTAACGCCGTCTTCGTGAAGCCATGTCTTCAGAGGGGTCTCATCAAGAGGCCTCCTAAGATCTCTCTCCTCTTGGAGAGGAAGGGAATTCCCATAAGCACAAGCTTGATGCAACCTAGTAACAAGATAATTGATAAACATGGGGACATCATCATTAGCACCTTCATGTGCAAAATCAAAGTTATCAATGTTCATTCTACTCTCTTAGTTATTGTCATCCATGCTAATTATACTTATGTATTTACTTAGTGTATTCTTTGGTAATTTTAAACCTTGGTTGCTACTCCTCTTAGCCTTTGAAAATAAGCACTTAAGTATCTACATCCACGACTCCAATTGGTTAATTATAGAGTGTGGTGGGGTGGGTCTAACATAGCAGAATTATGGAGGAACAATTCATTTTGGACTTCTTATGGCTCAATAATGATAAAGCCATAGGCAAGTCTAAAAAGACCCCATTATTAAGACCAAATCTCTCGAGGTATGCACCATATTCCACATAGTGGGCTCAACAACCGATAATAGATCCCAATCCCACTTACCCTAATATAATTAATAAAATCAACCATTAATAGGCTACTTAAAGACCTCTCTTCTTAAGCAAGAAAAGAGAAACCAAATGCTCTGATACCAATGTAATGAAAATGGCCTATGAACTTTGAGAATAGCGGAATTAAGAGAATTAGAGTGATCATTTTTGTGAGTTTACTTTGAGAACATAGAGAGTGAACTTAATTGATGGGAGCAACATAAACATAGTACTTAATTAACTTGGTATGAACAATACTTTTACAAGAGAGAGAGTATTAGAGAACATGACAATAGTTGAGAACCGCATTTACTTGGAGCGGTCCCCCCTCCCAAAGGCGTTTGTATTATAGATTCTCCCATCAAGAGAGACTTGTTACAATAGTTGAGAATCGCATTTACTTGGAGCGGTCCCCCCTCCCAAAGGCGTTTGTATTATAGATTCTCCCATCAAGAGAGACTTGTTACAATACAATATTTGTGTTCCTTGTGATCTTGGTGATGCTATAAAGATGGAAAGCTTCATGCATCCTGAGTATAACATAAACTTTGCAAAAAACATTAACTATCCCAAGCCTCAATCCCAAAGCCTCAAACACCTTTGAAGATGGAGAGAGCTAGCGAGGAATGAGAGTAGGGAAGAGGAAGAAAATTCCTTCATAGGACAAAGAAATAGTTCCTCACTTATCATCACTCTTCTTGCTTAGCATAGCATAATAGCATAGTAATGAAGATAGAGAAGATGGCAAGCTTAAACATTGAAGCATGGCTCTTGGTTGGATTTGCATTCCATAGCCAAGAGTGTTGGTCTAAGCTCTCCACTTCTCACCAAGCTTGGAGAAGGAGATGGAGCTCTTGCACTTTGCACTCCACCCAATGAGAGAATGTGTGTGTGTGGGAGGGGAGAGTATACCCCCACATGCTTGGTCCACCTCTCTCTCTCTCACTCATAATATTCAATTATATCATTTGGGACATGTGTCCTCTTTTTCCTCTTTGAAAGAAAGAACTTAATTAGTTATTTTTATGTAGTTAAATTCTCATCGGACCCCTTTAAAGCCTATCCAATAGGATTTAAGCACATCATGAGGGCCACATGTGAAAGATTTTTTTAAGATGTTTCTTTTATGCTTTTCAAGTCATTTGGTTTGAATTGAATACGTCAAACGTATATTCAATCAAGCATGTGTCTTTTATGCTTCGTAAATCATTTGGTTTGAATTAAATACTTCAAGCACTTAGTCAATCAAGCATAGAAACATTGATGCCTCTTGAGAGTTTACTTTGAATTGGACATTTCAAGAAACTTAGTTAAAGCATAAAAATCACCTCAAGCTTTGGGCAAGGTTCCCACAAACATTTTAAGCACTTTAGCATCTCATGCTTTGGTAGGATTCCCACCTCAAGTTAGCTCTAGCTTGCCTAAGGTCAAAGGATTTTTTAACACTAACTTTTGGAAGTCTTTATTGAAGCTAACCCTAAAGTCTTTAAGTTCCATTAAGTAACATTGCTCCTTTAACATATCGTCTCTCATTTGGACCCCTTTAACCTTGGCCTCGTGTTGAGACAAATCCATAAGCACGTCTATATTCTAACCCTTGTTCCCGCTTATTCTCCCACATTAAATAATCAGTTTAATATGAAAAAATCATTTAGCTTAGTTAGATATTAGATTTTATGACACCGTTTGAGGGGAGCACACTCAATTCCAACGTGTTACGCAAGCACTCTATAGCTTTTTACAAAGACTACTATCATGTATACAGGAGTGGAACCTTATATGCATGCTAGGTCTGCAAGCTCTTGTGGATGCCACCATGGACGAGCTACTACTCTCTCTTGTTATGAGAGAGATGATACCTTCTTCATGAGACCACCACTGGTATTTTTTCTTCTAACGATCATAGTCAGATGGATGCTACATCAGACTATTGCTTTGTTAAGAGGACTCTATAGGTAGCGAGTAGCTACTATGTAAAATGTCTTATGTTTGAGCATCTAACTCTTACGAGTTAAGAGATAGATTGTAATTTAATAAAAACTTATGGTTTTACAATGATATGGGTTCTCTCTCTCTCTCTCTATATGCATACCATACCTTCCACAAGTCAAACAAGATTTGCAACATTTAATCACTCATACTTTAAGAGCAAAGTACCTGTGTTCCGTAATGCTCGTTGATGGTTAATCTCATACAATCAAAGCAACTTGTGCAGATAATTGGACCCTTATTTTCGAAAACTTTGTGGATATCTTGAGAGACAATTTACTTTTGCTCAAGCATACGCTTTGTTCGTTCTAAATATGACGAATTCGACTTCCTGACAAATAGCTTTCTTTGTATTGAAAGCATTGTGAGCAACCAAGACTCTTTGGAAGAAAGCAAATGTTGAAAGTCCTATCCAATTTCTTCTTCATCAACACTCAATTCATTGACTTTACATTTCTTTTTTGACTTATTACTTTGGTCATTCAAAGAAGGACCATATGCATTTACCTTAGCACTTGCTTCAGACCTGTTCTTGTTTTAAAAAATATAACAAATCAAAATACTCACATGATATACACAGTGGAAATAGACAAAACAATATGCTCATACAATATAGGCTGCAGAAAATCCAGCACACGCCAACAATGGCTTCTGCAACTTTATATAGCCAATCATTGCAGAAAATCCAGTGGAATCGACCTACAAGAGAAAGCTTACATCTCATGCCTTCATTAAGCACATATTGGCCCATAACAGACCCATATACTACGATCTTGCTATTAAAAGAAGAGCGATTCAGCTTTGAGCAAATCTCCAGCACCACCAAAAAGGTCAGTGTTGGAATGTTTGCCTACATTAAAGGCTACAATAAATTTGATGAACTTTTCCTTGACTAGTCCCGTGTCCCGTTGTTATGCAAGGGCAGTGCAATGCTGCGGTAAAGATTGAGAGGCTTATCTTGAATAGGTGTGTCATAAGATTCGAGAACTCGAACAATCCATACTCTTACCACACATTTCATGTTTCATTCAATGGTACACAAATTGAAAAACTCACTGTGAGGATCACATCATCTCTATCCACCCACAAATGCCATCAGACGCATACCTCCAAGGCAGACCGGCTTGCAAGAAAACTTGGACGCTCACCTGAAGCCATCCTCCTGATATCCTCAACAAGCTTTTGCAGGTTGGACCTTGACTGTCCCCTTTCAATTGCGAACCTCGCTTCTTCTTTCAGCTCCACCATCCTCCTGCGCACCACTTCTCCTTCTGGTTCCTGCATCAAAGTTTTGATAGCCTTTTTCACAAGATCCCTCTTGATGTACACCTTGGAATGCTTCGCATCAACGGCTATTGCTGCCTTCCAGTCTAGCAAACACTTGAGATTCGTATTTTGCTCAGACTCTCGTGGGCTCCCAATTATGGGAACACCCATCCACATGCTCTCCAGCACAGAATTCCAACCACAATGACTGAAAAATCCTCCAACGGAAGGATGCGCAAGAACTGCACGTTGTGGCACCCAAGAGCTAACTCTTCCCCTACCTTCAATTCTTTCTGCAAACTTATCTGGCAAAGCATCTAGATGCGTCCCATTTGGAACTAAATCTGGTCTAATAACAAGAAGGAATGGCTGCTGGCTTTCCTCTAAGCCAAGAGCCAGTTCTTGGATTTCCTGGAGGGAAATCTTTACATTGCTCCCAAACGAGGCATAAATTACTGATGACTTTGGATGTGTATCTAACCATTCTAGGGAATCCTTATCTTCTTTGAGTAAACTCATCGACCTGAGCTCTTTGTGCTTTACCTTGGCGGTGCTCCCATCCATTAAATCAAGCAACGGACCAATGGGGTCCATCGGGATTCCCTCTTTATGTAAAGCATGTATGACATCCTTCTCTAGGTGGTCCATGGAGTGTACGAGAACTCTTTGTGCCTCCTTGCAGCGCACAAATGCAGCCTGAAGAAATTCGAATACTGGGGATGTGACAGGGTAATATGTAAGATCGTAGAAAAAATCAGCTAGCCGGCAAGGTCCAGTCCCAGGGGCAACATCAATGGTACTTTCTGGATCAGTCCCTGAAATACATTCGCCAAAAAAAAAAAAAAAAAACCCATTAAATTGAGTGCCTGACAGCCAACATAAGCAAACGATTCCAAGAAAATAGAAGTAATGATTCTTTCCAACTGTCCATAAATTCAGGCCTAGTGTCATTTGTAAAGTCGTATTAGGAGTGCATGGTTGCACAAGAACAGTTGTAACTTTTGGAAATAATAACAACAAAATACCAGCAGGGGTGTGAGGGTCAACACTTTTCAGAGGGCTCAACCCCCAAAATTCTACCATGGCAATAATAACAACAAAATACCAGCAGGGGTGTGAGGGTCAACACTTTTCGGAGGGCTCAACCCCCAAAATTCTACCATGGCAACTATTCCCTCCGATTTCTGCTCCTCTGCAGTCTTCATTACTGGGACGTGTTTTCCGTACAATGGCCAACAGAAATCCTACTTTGCCGATACCTCACACATCACTGGTTTCTACAACCTAGACCCTTTTTCAACTTATCCAATGTATCCAAGTTATTTCAAGAACCGGAATCTTCTCTTGAGATAAATCCCGTGCTCTCTCCTCTGTAGAAAAGATTATAAGAATGTTTATCCTTATTCCATTAAGGATGGTTACCTTTATCATCACAAAGCAATTTGTGTGGCAGCGCCACTAAGCTAGAATATAATGGATGAAGCGCATGCTTCTCCTTATCTGTGTCACGGAGGCATTTTGCCTACGACATCAAGCTCTAGACGCTATTTATTTTGGCCAAACCTTAAGGCTGATATAGACAAGCATGTCATGAAGTACAATCGGCACGAGACTCCTAACTTACTTCAACCTTTACCGCTACCTGGTCAACCTTGGGAAAGCATAGCCATGGACTTCATCATGGATCTTCCTAAGCCTTCAATTATTCTGGACACATTTAATAAGAAAGGTCATTCGAGAAGACCATAAATGCAGATTATATGGCTAAATTTTTTTTGGCCTTCAATTTTAAGCATCATGGGATGCCAAAGTGTATTGTGTGTGATAGAGATCCTCGCCTGGAACTTTTGATCCTCATACAGAAGAGCAAAGTGAGAATGCAAATTCTATAGTCTTAGATTTTCTCAAGCCTTATGTGTCGAATCAACAATCACTTACCTCTTGTAAATATGCGTGCATAACTTTACTCAGAGTAAGCCTCCTTTTGAGATAATTTATTGTAAGCCGATGCTACCACCTATCCTTTTCACTAAGAATAAGGTCTTCGCAGCATATAACGTTGTCTGAATCTCACACACCGCTTATGGGCAAGTGAAGAGAGCAATTCTTCGCTCATGACCAACACAAGGAAGTTGCAGACAAGGACAAAAGAAGCCTAGAGTGGCGTTAAGAGTTATGGCATCTCTCTGGATTTGTTGAGTCGGTCCAAGTTTCTTTCACGGACATGTGTTAGGGAGTGAGGGCTGTTTTGTGCATGTGCCCGGCCAGAGTGAGGTTGGTTTCACATGTAGCGATGTGTCTAGCCATGTTTAGCTCAGGGTTTTAGCTTGCTTTCATGGCCATACAAGCTCCTATTGCCCTGTGGGGGTTTGGGGAGGGGGGGGGGGCATGCAGTGGAGGCTAGTGGGCAGTAGGGGAGGAGGACAGAGGCTAGCGTTCTTGGTCTCCTCTTCCCAGATCTATGTTTTTGGCCAGCCAACCAGCAGCAATAGACGGAGATCCAACAACAGAGGTCTTCCAATCAAATACTCGGAGGATCTTCCACTCGTGCTGTAGTCTAATACTAGATCTGATGATCCTTAGGGCTTGACTTCTCTTTGCCAGGAGGTGATCTAGACTTGCTATCCCCGTGCTTGCTCGGTTAGTTTCCAGCTGTTGCCAAAGGTCTCGTGTGCAAGAGGTTTTGGCAATTTTAGTAGCAGTCGCAGTTGTGACTACCTCAGGTCTATCCATTGGGGCAGGTCAGTGCCGGTCCCTTGTATGAGCAGTTTGTTATCAGCATAAAGAGCCTTCTCTCTCTCTCTCTCTCTCTCTCTCTCTCTCTCTCAAATGTCCCGTCTCTTTGATCTCTCTTTTTCACAATTGCCTTGTTCATTTATGTGGCATTGCAGGTGCTCTCTAGTGTCTGAGGATCTTTTCAGACTCGAGCCAAACTGGAGTCGAGGTGTCCACCAGATCGGAGGCCAGTTGTAACAAACTTGGACACTCTGCAAGTCAAGATTCTACTGCGACACAGCAGAGATTCACTTCAAAACAGTTCACAATTCACACTTGATTCGACACGGCCCGGCGGAGTTCCGTGCCTAGAGATATTGGCCCAAAGACTCGCGCCCCTTTCGGTATTCCTTTTTGTATTAATCTGTGTTCAAAGTACAAGAGAGTGGGAGGGTTCTCGCTATCAGACTCTGCGTCCAAATGCTCCGAGTAGTAAGGGCCCTGCCCACTAATTTATAGGTTACAAGGGATGCCCAAAAGCAGAGCCCCAAAAGCTATCAACTTCAAAAGCTTGTAAAAATAAAGAAATTAATCCAAAAGCTTCTCAAATCAGCCAACGTAGGCTTTTCAGCAGCGCAAAAGCAGTTTTCCGTACAATCATCAATGTAAAAAAAGCGGAAATCCGTACGCTCTGCCACGTCAACAAATCAACGTGATTTACGGCGGAAAATCCGGGCCTGCGTCCTACTGCCATGTGTCACTGCTGCCAGATTGGGTGTGCGTCCGGGTCTGCTGCCCCACTCTGTGAGTGTGTCGGGCCATGCCACATCACCCATTTGTGACATAACCCCCTCTTGAAAGCATTGTAATTGCCCTTGATTACACCTGCAAAACAGACAGAGGCCATAAACTGTCTTAGCAGACACTGACTGTTAGTACCGACGCACTAGGAACAACACATCTAGCACATGTACCAATCGACAGTCACATCACAGGACATCACATGACAAATCACATTCAAAAATCATTCCAAATCTCAAACCATGATTAATCGGCAACATATTTAGCAATCGCATCTAGATCCAATCGGGACCTCACAGATGCCCGATTAACTAATCCATATTGCAATAATGTCTATAGAGATTTATGAGACAGAAATGCTGCAGTCATTTCGTCTATCAGTTCCTGCACTCAAACAAGTCAAGTACAAATCAATCAGTATCATTTTCATTATTGGGAATTCCAATTCATAAAGTCATACAATAGAATACTGTCAGCTCAGTAGTATCCCTGAAACCCAAAGGGACATCAGTGACTCTATATATCAAATCAAGGTATCGAGGCAACCTATCGACAAAGGAGTGGAGTGACTCCCCTCTTGTGCAAACCCACTGCACTAGATTCGCCCATGCTGAAGTCGGGGTTCTATCGGAGAACTATGCTAAACCGAATGCTTCAAGGTAAAGGTTCACAATCTGAGAAGTATCTGCCAGGTCCTCCTCCTCCATCCACTTCGCATCCAATGCAGGATAGTTCTTGAATTTAACCAAGAACTGCCTTATCACTTTACCTTTAATCTTTCTATCTTTATGTGCCAATATCTGTTCTGGAACGAGTATCTCCTCGCTTTCCTCCGCTTTGGGTTGCTCATCTGGCTCCCAATCATCGGGCACATCGCCTTTAAAAGGCTTCAAGAGACTCAATGAAAAGCATTGTGAATTCTCCAAGTATCGGGCAGCTTCAGTCTAAAGGAGACATCATTTATCTTTCCTTTTATCTGGAAAGGTCCATAGTATCTCATGCTAAGCTTTGGACAAAGCAGCTCCTTTCCCTTTTTCTTTCTCAGGTGTGCCTTCTCAAAACGTAAGAGCACCCAATAGTTCTCCTTTAATTTCAAATCGCGATGGTGTCGATCTGCTGCCTTTTTGTGTCTTCCCTAAGATTTCTCAAAAGCCTCCCGGACCTTTGCAAAAGCAGTGTCGAAGTCCCTCGTACTAGTCGGCTTCAAAAATCTTTCTTTCGTGCTTAAGAAGGGTGGAATGTAACAGCTTGGACACTCCAAGTGGAGAATCTACCGCGGCACCACAAGAAATCACTTCAAAACAGTTCACAGTTCACAATTGATTCGACACTGGGCCGGTGGAGTTCCGTGCCTAGAGATATTGGCCCCAAAGACTGGCGCCCCTTTCGGTATTTCTTTTTACATTAATCTGCAACACAAAGTACAAGCGAGTAGTCGGGACTCACTCTCAGACTCTGCGTCCAAATGCTCTGAGAAGTGAGAGCCCAGGCTACTAATAAATAGGTATACGAGGGATGCTAAAAGCAGAGCCCAAAAGCTTCAAAAGCTGTGAATTTTTAAAAGCTTGCCTCTCACAAGGCTTAGTAACTTTAAAACAAAAGCTCTCTCTCTACCGCTTGTGTAAAAATAAAGCAGCTCTCAAATTTGTGTAGGATTTTCCAGCTTCTGGTGTAGAAAAAAGCAGCCCCGCAATAAGCCTTGCTTTCTGTACGCTCAACCATGTGTCAATCCGTACAGCTTCCGTGAATCGCGAGGACTGCCGTACAGCATGCCACGTCAGCCCTAGCGCTGAATTTCCGCCATTTCCGGGAGCTGGCCAAAGAGAGGGTGTGTGTGTGTGTATCTGCTGCTCCCCTGCAGGTTGCCACGTCACTAATTTGTGACACCCCCCCTCTTGAAAGCATTGTAATCGCCCTCGATTGCGCTTGCAAAACAAAGAGAAGCCATAAATTGTCTTAGCAGACACGGACAGTTAGTACCGACGCACTAGGAACACACATCTAGCACATGTACTAATCGACAATCACATCACACGACATCACAAGACATCACTTGACATCACAGGACATCACATGACAAATCACATTCAACATTCATTCGGATCTTAAACCATGATTTATCGGAATGCAATTAGCAATCGCATCTAGATCCACTCAGGACCTCAAAGATGCCCAATTGACTAATCCCTATTGCAACCATGTCTATCGAGATCATTCAGACCAAAATGCTGCAGTCATTCCATCTATCAGGTCCTGCACTTAAACAAGTCAAGAACAAATCAGTTTCATATTTTCCGAAATTCCATTTCATAAAGTCATACAGCAGAATATTGTCAGCTCTCAGTATCCCTGAAGCTCAAAGAGATATCAGTGACCCTAGTATTCAAAAATCGAGGCGTCTGTTGACAAAGGAGCGGAGCAAATCCCCTCTTGTGCAAACTTACTGCACCAGATCTCTGGCCAAGCTGAATTCGGGGTTCCATTTAAAGTAGACTATGCGAAACCAAAACCTTCAAGGTAAAGTTTCACAATCTGAGGAGTATCTGCTAGGTCCTCTTCCTCCATCCACTTCGCATCCAATGCAGGATAGTTCTTGAATTTAACCAAGAACCGCCTCTTCACTTTACCCTTGATCTTTCTTTCTTTATGTGTCAAAATCTGTTGTGGAACAAGGATCTCCTCGTTTTCTTCCACTTCGGGTTGCTCATCAGGCTCCCCATCTTCGGGCACATCACCTTTAAAAGGTTTCAAGAGACTCACATGAAATGCATTGTGAATCCTCCAAGTGTCAAGCAGTTTCAGTCGGAAGGAGACATCATTGATCTTTTCGGAGATCTGGAAAGGTCCGTAGTTCGCATATTAAGCTTTGGAAAAAGCCTTTCCCTCTTTCTTTCTCAGGGGCGCCTTCTCAAAAGTAAGATCTAGAAAGGTCCGTAGTATCGCATACTAAGCTTTGGAAAAGGCCTCTCCTTTCCCTTTTCCTTTCTCAGGGGTGCCTTCTCAAAAGTAAGATCTGGAAATGTCCATAGTATCGCATACTAAGCTTTGGAAAAAGCCTCTCTTTTCCCTTTTTCTTTCTTAGGGGTGCCTTCTCAAAAGTAAGAGCACCCAATCATTCTCCTTCAATTTCAAACCAAAGTTTGCTAATAACAGGTGTAATGGCTACGTCCCTCTTCAGATAGGGATGTTAAGTTCACGTCAAATTTTTGGCGCGCACTCTTTGAAAATTTTGGCACTAAGTTAAATTTTTCATCGGCTTTTCATCCACAGTCACATGGTCAGACAGAGATTTACAATCAATTGGCTTTGATGTTTCAAAGTCATATGCCCATGATCAGCAGTCTAAGTGGGAGCTCTATCTCCCATTGGTTCAAGCTATTTTGAATGACTCTTTTTCTTCTGCCATTGGTCGAACTCTGTATGAGGCAGCTTTTAACCGTCCGTTCCAGTCACTTTTGACTCGCTCGGTCAGTCAAATGCCTGATGCCAATGTTGAAAGTCAGTCATTGGATGAGATTTCTGAGAGTGTGAAGCTTCGGCTAAGCAAGACTCGGGAATCTTATTCGCGGCAAGTTAATAAGCATCGTCAGGATGTTTCGATCAAGGAAGGGGATTGGGTGTATTTAAGAATCATGAGGCAACGTCTTAAGCAAGTTGGAAAGAAGTGTCCCCAGTTGTCTTTTCGTATGTATGGTCCATTTCCAGTCATTAAAAAGATAAATGAGGTTTCAATGAAATTGCAGTTGCCTAACTCATGGTCAATGCACAACGTTTTCTATGTTTCTTGGTTGAAAGTGTTTCAGGGAACACCTCCAAAGGACATTTCTGAAGAAGACGAACCGGAGATCATCGATGAAGCTGAAGTCATGGAGCCGAAGCAAGTGTTATTGCATCGGTTTCGACATGGTTCGAAGAAGCAAGTGAGACAATACGTTTTGAAGTTCAAGGATCGAGGGACCCACGAAGCGGTGTGGGTCGACGAAGAGTTTTTCAAGGATTATCCAGAGTTGTTGGCAGACTACAAGGAAGCCATGCAGCTCGGTACTAGTACCTCACTTTAAAAAGGAGGGGATGTCACGTGACACATCCAACCCTATGTGTCCGTGGACAAGCTACAATATGACAAGGGTTCAGTCCAGTCAGTCTAGCTTAGGAAGTGTTCTGGCACTTTTATGAGTCTGTTCGCAGACCGTGCATGCCCAAGCACTTAGAGTAGATGCATATCCTCTGGTTGCACACCACATCATCATCAGCATTACCATCAGAATCCAACAGAATCCATCAAGAGCATTTTCCAGTGCATTAAACCTATTTTCCCTATTTTTGACCTTTTTCACTTATTATTTTAAGTGACTTTTATTGGGAACTGAGTAGGGCAATTTGGGTAAGATAATATATAAGCAAACATAGGCTAGCACTATTTGGCAGAAGAGCAAGGAGAACACAGGCCAAAGGAGCAGGTTCCCCCTCTCTCTCTCAAGCAGGACCTTTCCCCCTTTGGTGGCGATTTCCTCCAAGCAAGGCCAGCAAGCGACCACCCTCTTCCTGGCATTTTTCATCAAAGCCATCATCGCCATAGACTCCAGCACTCTGGCGTTTTTCAACAAGGCCATCATCGCATAGACCTCCAGCACCCTAGCATTTTTCAGCATTAGCCTCATCGCCCTTTCCCTAGCGTTTTCAGCAGCGCCACAGCCTCAGCAATCCAGCGATAAAGCCTCAATTCAGCGTTTAAGACCAGCCAAACCAGCATTTTTGGAAGAATTCAAGGGCTCGCAAATCAGCGTTTTTTAGGGCATCAGAAGGCACTGAAATTCTGCAGCAGACCAACTACAGCACTTGCGTTTTTGCAGCAGCAAATTTCAGCCTCATTGGCGTTTTTGGACAGCAGAACAAGCACTCAGTTTTCAGCCATTGAGTCGGTCTCGTCATCCACGTCGTCGACATCGACATAGCCCCTAGACTTGCATCAGTTATCATTCATCCACTTTTGTACCATATTGTGCAAACGATAGTAGACCACTCTCGCCAACGAGAGTGGGGCCTTCGGAGGAGGGTTTTACGTCTCTAGTGTCGTAGTATTCTCTTCTCTCTCTATCTCTCAGTCTCATGCACCTTCACGCATAGTGTCCATTCACTTTTGTTGTGTCCATTGCACTCTCTCATAAAGAACGGAAGGCTCTCCCTTCCATAAGTAAAAGGAACCTTGAGCGCAATTCGGAGCACTCATCTTGAGCAAAGTTCATCATTCATTCTGCTGCACCTTACAGAGTTGGAGAAAGAATCCCTAACCCTCTTCTGCATTCACTTCCGCCGACAAGCAACCCTTGGAAATATCTCCGAGCACCCTTACCTTTCAGCTTCACCCGCAATGTTCTCACCACAGGACTATTCGAGTGGTCGTACTTGCTCGCAAGGCAGAGTCAACATCAAGGCTGGTATTCTGCGACAGTAGATAGTAAGGCTACCTAGTAACTCGTATGGTCGGTGCTTACATCGCAGCAGAACCTACATTTGCAGTATCCACCAATCTGAAGGAGTTTTTTTCAGTTTATGCATCCACAAGCATCAAAAGTATAGATAGAAGTGCGGCAGTTGTGCCTCACCTTTAACAGGGGGGGATGTCACGTGCGCACTACACTTGCGCCACGTCAACAAGCTTCTACTATAGTCTAGCGTCAATCTTAGTCTAGCATAGAATCTAGCCTAGCACTTTGTGAGCCTCTAGCAGGACGTGCATGTCCAGCATACCCTCTCTTGCACAGAACAGACGATCGGCATTAATTCAGGCACTTTACCCATATTTACTCGGAACGGGAACGGAAATTGGAAATCAGAATGGGAACCGGGAACAATAACCTGAAAATGGCCATTCCCTGTAGCTATGACTTTACCGTGTGTGAACCGCCTCTTAGCATTGCATTATTAATAAATTACCTTTTATATTCCAAATCGTGGGGTTCAGCCACAGGGCTGCCCGACCTAGCTTTTTGCACCTATAAGAGCATTGCCTTGGGCGCCAGTAGAGAGCAGAGGAGCAGTGACAGAGCCTCTCCAGAAGCACCAACAAGGCCAACGTTTTTCCCATCAGCCATCAATGTTTTCAGCATCCAGCCCATAACCTCGTTGCGATTGCAATCCTCGTCGCAGTACCCTCGGCGTTTTCAGTTTTCAGCCCATCACCATCGCCGGCGATAGCAGATCAGCCCACATCCCCCTCCTCGTCATCGTCGTCGTCGTCGTAGTACCAAGCATCTCCAGTAGTACCCATTAGCACCTCAGTAGTACCACAATACAAGTAACCCTCATCATAGTCGTCATCATTGTTGCGGTACCCCAGCATCTAGCACCCCTTGCGTTTTGGCTTGGCTCCTACCTAGCTCAACGTAGGGATCATCACGACCTCCGTGTCCTTAGCACCCAAGTACCTTCAGTACCCAGCAGTACCTAGTACCAAGAACCCCCCCATACCAAGCACCCCTTAGCCTCACAGTACCCATCAGCACCTCATCAATACCCCAACATCAATAGCATCAAGTACCCATTAGCATCTCAGCATTTAGCATCATTGTATCAGCTTTGTGCAAAAAATGGGAAGTACTTGCTCTGGCAACCATAGTTACACGGAACACGAAACGGGAACGGCGACGGGATCCTCACAGAACGGGGGAACGGGGAGCAATCGGGAACGGGAACGGCACGGAATGGGAGGCATAAAAACACCCAAATAATGCAATTTTAATCTCTGTGTGATTGAATAGTAGTAGTATCAGAGTCCTTTGACTCTAACACTCACAAAACACTTGATTTGAAGACCATTCGGCCTTACTATGGCAAACGTGTCGTGTAGCCTTGAGAGCTTGAGAGGGAGGAAGAGGGAAGGGGAGAGAGAGAGAGAGCTTGAAAGTTGAGACTCAAGAGAGAGAGAGGGAGAGAGCTTTTAGCCTTGTAGACTCTAGAGTCTAGACTTGAAAGCTTGAAAGAGGCTAGAGCTTGAGAGTCGAGACTTGAGAGGGTAGAGCTTTAGCTTTGGCCCTTGAAATTTTGTGTGCATTGTGAAGGTAAGGGGTGGGGGAAGGGACATTTAACAAGGGGAAGGCTCACAAGACAAATCACCAAAATCTGCCCGTTCCGGACCATGTACCCCCTGCCCATGGGGTGGCGTTCCCCGGTAACTATGTTGGCAACAGAGCAAGGGGGCTCTTGAGAGTGGCTGGGACCCAACATGCCATGTCGTCTCTTTTCTCTCTCTCTTTGTGTCTCTCTCTCTCTCATTCAATTCAATTCAGTTCTTTCAAAAGAAGTAAAGTAACCTTGTGTTTGTGCGGAGTACTAGATCCGAGCTAAACCCTTAAACCCTTCAGTTGCACCTGACAGCAGGTTGATGATTCAATTGCACTTTCGTACCAAATTGGGGATTATGGATGAAAAAGGGGGATGGCTTTCCTTCTAAGAGAGGATGTTCTTTGATTTTTTCTTTTCCATCCAAGGAGGAAAGCTTCATTTGTCTGGTGCAGCGGAAGTGTTTAAGGATTTAGCTCGGATCTAGTACAAGAGACACTTTACTTCACTTGAAAGACTGAAATGAATTGAAAAAAAGAGACACAACAGAGAGAGAAGAGAGAGACGACACAAGATGTCGGGTCCCAACCCTCATGGACCCCCTTGCTCTGTTGCCAGAGCAAGTACTTTCTTTGTTCTTGCACAAATGCTCATACAATGACTGAATGCTTAGATGCAGATGCTAATGGGTATTGATGCTATGTACTAGCTACTCATGAGTATATATCGACGGCGACAATGATGTTGACGTTGACGACGATGTCAAGGCTGAAATCTAAAATTGTTAGGCACTTCTGCTAGAGATCTGCAATCTGCGGCGAGGATCTGCAACTGTCAATGCATGCAAAGCTGAAATGCAAAATCGCTGGCTGATCTGGGTTGAATCTGCAAAGTGCTAGCTGCTTTGGGTTGAAACCAAAAACACTAGACTAATCTGGGGCTAGACTAATCTAGGTACTGGTGGGAAATCCGACAAGGATTTGCAACCACGAAGATGCGGGTTCTCGCGAGGCTAAGGGCTGATCTGAAAACACGGGTTTTATGGGTTGAAAACGTTGGTCCTTTGATACTGAAAATGTTGGGCTGAACTTGAGAAAAATGCTAGAGCTCTTGAGATGCTGCCAATCGGGTGCCTGCCTCCTTGTGTCTCTGCATTCATCTGCTTCTACTGAGTGCCCAATGGGTTTCTTTTATAGTTCCTTTAGCCATTTGCCCTACCTACATTCCAACAAGGGTAAATGAAAAGTCACTTATTAATAAATGACCTATCAGAGGTGGTTCACGCGGTAAAATGAATGCATGCTGAAATGACTGTTTTGTGCAAGAGAGGGTATTAGGGTAATGCAACTGTGACAAGCCTGGACATGCACGTCCTACTAGAGGCTCACAAAGGTGCCATCTGTGGGACAGAGAGAGAGCGGGTTGCTTTTATAGGCTCCCGCACCCGTAGGAAGAGCTGGTGCGGCTAGGAGCAAGAGAGTAAGGGAAGAAGTAAAAGAGAGCTGAAGCGTAACCAGGCCACCTAGAACTTGACAAAAGACCGAAAACTCCACCAAAGAATCTCCAAGAGCAGACTCCAAGTCTCCAAGGCCGTAAAACGACGCATCCAAGCAGAATAAGAATCACCACTTCAAATCAACTCTACACCAAACATCCGGGAGAGAGATGATCTATAGCCATCCCTGGCAAATCAACAGGACTATGACATTCTTCAACCTGCAAAAGAAGTTGAAGACGAGGGTAAACCTTCCATCCTTGCCACCCTCAACGCACTCCAAAACCACCGAACCTGCTTCCACCAAACATAAAACGAAACAGCAAGAACATACAACAACACGCAAACAAGCAACCTGTAAATAGACTTGGACACTCCAAGTCAAGAATCAACTGCGACAGCACCAAATAACCACTTCAAAACAATTCACAGATCACAATAGATTTGCACTGGCCTGGCGGAGTTCCGTGCTTAGAGATATTGGCCCCAAAGACTGGCGCCCCTTTCGGTATTTCTTTCTGTATTAATCAATCATCAAAGTACAAGAGAGCGGTTAGGGTTTCACTCTCAGACTCTGCGTCCAGATGCTCTGAGAAGTGAAGCCCTCACCACTTATTTAAAGATACAAGGGATGCCCAAAAGCAAAGCCCCAAAAGCTTTTAAAATAAAAAGCATCAGTTCTCTCTCTCTCTTAGAGTCTTTTCTCTTTTTTTAAATTAAAAAAAAAGCAAAATTCGCGTCGCTCATCATTTTCAAAAAAAAAAAAAATTATTTTTTTTTAAAAGCCTCCGCGATTTCCGGAAATCAGGGTTTCTGGCAGAAATTAGGGTTTCTGTTGTCCGCCACGTCATCACTTTGTGGCGTACCCCCCTCTTGAAAGCATTGTAATCGATCGCGATTACGCCTGCAAAACCGACAACAGCCATAAACCGTCTTAGCAGACACTGTTAGTACCTACGTACTAGGAACACACATCTAGCACATGTACGAAATCGACAATCACATCACACGACATCACCAGATCACATGACATTCAACATTCATTCGGATCTTAGACCATGATTTATCGGCAATGTAGCTAGCAATCACATCTAGGTCCAATCAGGACCTCATCGATGTCCGATTGACTAACCCCTATTGCAACCACGTCTATTCGAGATCAATCAGACCAAAATGCTGCAGTCATTTCGGCTATCAGTTCCTGCACTCACAAGAAGTCAAGAACAAATCAGTATCATAATCACGAATTCCATTTCATGAAGTCATCCAGAAAAATACTGTCAGCTCTCAGTATCCCTGAAGCTCAAAGAGACATCAGTGACTTTAGTATCAAAATCGAGGCATCTGTTGACAAAGGAGTGGAGTAACTCCCCTCTTGTGCATCCCACTGCACCAGATCTTCGGCCAAGCTGAGTTTCTGGGTTCCATTTGGAGTAGACTATGCTAAACCAAAACATCGAGGTAAAGTTTCACAATCCGAGCAGTATCTGCTAGGTCCTCCTCCTCCATCCACTTCGCATCAAATGCAGGAAAGTTCTTGAACTAAACCAAAAACCGCCTTCGGACTTTACCTTTCTTCGTATCGTTATGTGCCAAAATCTGTTCAGGAACAAGGATCTCCTCGTTTTCTTCCACTTCGGGTTGCTCATCAGGCTCCCCATCATCAGGCACATCACCCTTAACAGGTTTCAAGAGACTCACATGCAATGCATTGTGAATCCTCCAAGTATCTGGCAGTTTCAATCGGAAGGAGACATCATTTATCTTGTCAGTGATCTGGAAAGGTCCGTAGTATCGCATACTAAGCTTTGGAAAAAGCCTCTCCTTTCCCTTTTTCTTTCGTAGGCGTGCCTTCTCAAAAGTAAGAGCACCCAATCATCCTCCTTCAATTTCAAGTCGCAACGATGGCGATCCGCTGCCTTTTTTTGTCGTTCTTGAGACTCCTGCAAAGTCTCGCGAACCTTGGCAAAAGCCGTATCCAAATCTCGCGAATATTCATCCGCTTCAAATATCTTATCTTTCGTGCTCAGGAAGGATGGAACCTTCGCAGCACTTTCAACAATTTCACACGGCGTCGTCCCCGTCGAAGAGTGTATCGTGTTATTGTAGGCAAGTTCCACCAAAGGTAAGTTCTTTTCCCATTGAGTCTTTTGATCCGAGATACAAGACTTCAATAAATCTAAAATCACTGAATTGGCAATCTCAAATTGCCCGTCAGTCTGCAAGTGGAACGATGACGAGAACTGCAACTGTGTGCCAATGTTCTCCCAAATTGCCTTCCAAAACAAACTCATAAATCTGGGGTCTCTGTCGGAGACAATCGTCTTAGATGTGCCATGTAATCGGAAAATCATCGTGATCATTCTGTTTTCTTGGGAGATCAAAAATGAAATCCATTTCAATACTTTTCCAGGGGTGGGTGGATATGGGTAAAGGCTGTAACAATCCCTGTGCCTTATGCCTGTCAAATTTGACCTTCTGGCATACCAAGCAACTGCGCACAAACTCTTCCACATCCTTTTTGAGTCTCGGCCCAGAGAAGTATCTCTCTATCCCCTTCATGGTGGTAGCAATGCCGCGGTGACCCGTAAAAGGTGGACAATGGCATTCAGTTATAACCTTTTCCCTCAACGGTTGTGTAACGCACAACATAGTCTTTCTCATCAAGTAGCCTTCCCGAAGGGAGTATCCAGCTACTGTCTCCCCATCCCGTATCCGTGTGAAAAAAATCTGCAAAATCTGTATCTGTGGCATACTGATCGACCATATCCTCGAAGCTCCTATGATATATCGCGGAAACAGCCAGAACCAACGATTTCCGAGACAAAGCATCTGCCACCACATTCTTCTGTCCCTGCACATGGACAATCTAGAAGTGGAACTGTGACAAGATGTTCGCCCACCGCATCTGCTTTTCCGAAAGATGCTTCTGTGACAAGAAGTAGCGCAAACTCTGATGGTCTGTAAAGACAGTAAAATCCGCTCCGAGTAGGTAATGCTGCCACTGAGTAAGAGCATGGATAACCACCAAAAGCTCTTTCTCATATATCTGTGCTGTCATCTCCGGCCTAGAGAACAAACGGCTCTCGTAAGCTATGACATGGCCTTCTTGCATCAAGACCGCACCCAGACTACGACCACAAGAATCACAGTATACTTCAAATGACTTCTGCAAGTCCGGCAAAGTCAAAATAGGTCCCGTAGTCAATTTCTCTTTCAATGTCCGAAAGGCGGTCACCTTTGTGGGTCCCCACGAAAAAGGTACTCCTTTCTGTGTCAAGGTATGCAAAGGGGAAGCAACCTCTGCAAACTTTCGTATGAACCGCCTGTAGTACGAACACAGTCCCAAGAAGCTTCTAACTTCATGGACATTCCTCAAATCGGGCCAATCACGGATAGTCTCTATCTTGGCCGGGTCCATTTGCACTCCTACTCTGCTGACACAATGTGTCCCAAAAAGTGTATCTCTAGTAGGGAAAATTCACTTTTTCTTGCATTAATCACTAACGTGTGATCTCGTAATGCCTGAAAGACTTGAAGCACATGATCCCTGTGTTCTGCCTCATTCTTGGAGAAAACAATGATGTCGTCAAAGAAAGTGCCAACAAATAGCCTGTACTCTCGAAAAATCCTGTCCATCATCCGGTTAAATGTCGCAGGAGCATTGGTTAAGCCAAAAGGCATCACCAAAAACTCAAATAACCCAAAAGTCGCCCAAAAAGCTGTCTTGTAGACATCTCCTGGCGCTATCCTGATCTGATGATATCCACTCTTCAAGTCAATCCTGCTAAAGCACGGGGATCCCTGTAACCTGTCGAGTATATCATCGATCCTAGGAATCGGAAATCTATTCTTTGATGGTGATTTCGTTGAGAGTGCTATAATCGATGCACATTCTCCAAGATCCGTCTTTCTTCAAAACCAACAACACTGGAGAGCAATACGGTGAAGTACTAGGCTGGACAAGACCCTTTTCCAAGAGGTCTTTCACTGGGTTCATAATCTTTTCATTCTGTACTCGGCTCACACGGTAAGGTGGCCGATTCGGTGGCGTGGTTCCGGGTATCAGATCAATGGTCTGATCTTCAGGCCCTCTGAAAAGCAATCGGCATGAGTGTGGAGAAAAATCTTGGCGTTCTTTTGATCAGGTCAAAACATATTCAACCTTTATCCATCATTCAGTTCTCTTCCAAAAGAATGAGTAAGAAACTGAAGTTCATCAAGTACAATCTCTAAGCCCTTCATTTATCAAAGTCGCTTTCTCGGCCCGGTATTCAACCACGGCGTAGTTCTTGTGGTACCAAGGGATCCTGAGTAGAACGTCACTCGCGTGCCCTGAACACCCCTGTCATTGCAAACAAAGTTTGCCAATGCTCAGTGTAATGGCAACATCCCATCCGGGTGCCACTCGAACTACCTCCGCCTGTGGCGTCAGTCTGTCGGGCGTAATTCCAAATCGAGCTGCCAATTCCAAGTGAAAAGAAGTTGGCCTTGGCTCCTTCAAAAGAGCTTCCGAATCCTTCACTTTGCCCCAAAAGCAGCAAAGTTTGTACTTTCATTCATTAGATTCGGTGCAGGTCCCACGCCATGTGGTACCAGTTCTGCTTTTCTATTTGCCTTTTCTGCCACATTTCTTAGTTGCTCTCGAACTCTCAGACCTATCGTAGTCTTTATCATTCTGTTCTTTCTGTGCCTTATTAGGGCACTTCGCCTCTCTGATGAAGCAAGCTCTCTCCTCAGGAGTAAGCTTGCGTCGTGCATCCTTTTTCTCTGGGTTGCTCTTTTTTTCTTTCTACTTTCATTCCCAGAAGTCTGTTCCGCTCGTTGTGTCATTTTCTCATCGGTGGGGTAAGTCAGACTGCCAGAGTGAATGGAAAAGCCCTGCTTTGCATGACTCATCAACTCCCGAATAGAAGCCGACTTCTGTTCCAAGCAATGATCTCGGATCTCTGTAGGTAGACCCAAAGTAAACCGCTCAATCTGTTCTCTGAACGAGATCTTCTTGAATGAAGAGGCGGGTAGAAAAGAGCTCCGGAATCTTTCACAATAAGCATTGATTGTATCTTTCTTGGTCATCCAAAGATGGTTCCAAGCAGCTCGTACATCTCGTTCATATTCTTGCGTCAACCAAGAAGAAATAAAAAGCTTCTTAAATTTCAGCCATGTAACTGGCGCAGTCTTGTTTAAAAGAAGCGTGGACCACCAAGTACGAGCATTCCTCTTAAAGTAAGAGACAGCTCTCCGAATCTTGGAGTGCTCTGAATAGCGTCCTCCTGCGAAAGCAATGTCAAACTGCTGTAAAAAAGACACAGCCTTCGAAGCATCTGAGTATCCTGAAAAGTATCAAACTTGATCGAGTGGCCACCTTCCTTAAACTCTCGGACTTTCTTGCTTTCATCTTCGAGAAAGTCATACTGGTTGGCTTTGTAAAAATTCTTCTTGTTCGCATAAAAGTTTCCATGATCAGAATTTGAGCTGTCTATAGACAAGTCCTCAGTAGAACTGTCAGTCTCTGGGCGAGATGTAGCCTTCTTTGCCTTTTTTTTTGCCCTTTCCGAAGCTTTGTTTCTTGCTTCGCTTTTTACCTTTTCTGTCTTCTTCGCTCGAATCCGAGGAGCTAGAAGAACTATCAGAAGAAGAAGAAGAAGAAGAATTGAATACTCCTTCAAATCGAACACGCTTCTTCTGTTTCTTTGCCTTGTCAAAAGTCGACTGACGACCCAAATAACCTGGAAAGTCAGTGCTTTTCTTCTGCTTTTTGCCGTGCTTTTTGGCTTTCTTTTGCGTGTCAAAAAGCTGAGCAATCCGTGCATCAACCACGTTCTCCAGTTCCTTCTCCGTATATTTTCTTGGAGGCAGAAGGTTTCTTGAGAGCGGGTTTCGGGAGTGGTGTTGTGGTTCTTTGCCACTCCATCTGTACCTCTTCCAAAGAGGTCTGGTTCATATATTTTGCCATCTTCGGGTCCTTGGCAAAATTGAGCATCATCTTTGTTGCATCGCCGATCAACTGGCGACGCTCCATCTCTCGCCGCTTCGCCTGAGTAGGCCAAGGAGGGCCATTTCACAAATCACAATAGATTTGCACTGGCCTGGCGGAGTTCCGTGCCTAGAGATATTGGCCCCAAAGACAGGCGCCCCTTTCGGTATTTCTTTTTGTATTAATCAATCATCAAAGTACAAGAGAGTGGTTAGGGTTTCACTCTCAGACTCTGCGTCCAGATGCTCTGAGAAGTGAAGCCCTCACCACTTATTTAAAGGTACAAGGGATGCCCAAAAGCAGAGCCCCAAAAGCTTTTAAAATAAAAAGCATCAGTTCTCTCTCTCTTAGAGTCTTTTCTCTTTTTTTTAATTAAAAAAAAAGCAAAATTCGCGTCGCTCATCATTTTATTTATTTTTTAAACAATTTTATTTATTTATTTTTTTTAGCCTCCGCGATTTTCGAAAATCAGGGTTTCTGGCAAAAATTAGGGTTTGCAGGAATTTTAGGGTTTCTGCTGTCCGCCACATCATCACTTTGAGACACAACCATACACGTACCCACACAGGCACCGACACACATATACATGCAACACATGCAGCTCCAGGCAATCACACAAGACAAAAAATCGCAGACAGACACAACATGCAAATAGACAACAACCAGGCGATCGAAAAAACCTGCGAGTGAAAGAAAAGACAGAAAGTAAGAAAACCGGTGCAGGACACCGAGGTAGGTGACGGGAGAAGAGGTGTCGAAACAAAGGGAGAGACTGACAGAGCGTCAGATAGAGAAGTTCGTCGCAGAGGCTGCATCCGCAGCAATTCGATAGCGCATGGGAGGGTATGACATGCAGGCACAGCGCGGCACGATGTAGGGAGAGTAATGGAGACCAACACGGCGGATCTGGAGCAAGAGCCCTCTCTCTCTCTCTCTCTCTCTCTCTCTCTCTCTCTCTCTCTCTCTCTCTCTCTCTCTCTCTCTCTCTCTCTCTCTCGCTCGCTCTCTCGGGATAGTTTTCTACGACATTAAAACTAGTTCTATAATCGGACTCTCAAGTGTCCTGTTTTCCCAGATACTTGTTATAACTATTTGGTGAAGCTAAAAAAAAATTTATAGGTCACGTTCATACCTTAGATCGGTTATGGTTATAAGGTAAAGAACATAGACAAATTTTAATTCTTGCAAAATTAATACCAAATTAAGATTATGGTGATAAGTTTTTAGATGAAAAAATCATAAAAATTTAGTGTAGTTTTAACAAAAATTTATAAATTGAATATAGCTTCGCATCAAAATAAGATTTACATAGATTCCAAAGTGTATGGATAGGAAAAAACTTATTATAACAAGAAATCAAGCTTCATAACTTAGTTATAAGATTAGACTTTTGTTATAATAAACAAACCCAAATCTTAAAAAAGAGAAAAAATTTGGTCTCCAAGGCCTCTGTCATTAACATGATGACGTAATGCGACAAAATTTAAGGTCTATAATGTATCTATAGGTCAATATTCATCGACTAAGTAATTTTCAAAGTTTCAAACTAATAGACATCTTGTCATTTCAGCTCATTTAAAAAAAATTATAGTAGAAAATTTCTTGCAAAAGAGACATTGCTATGAAAAAACAATGAAAGTGTGTATATAAATTCTTCAATTGTATCCATATGAGATATTTGTATTCGAATAAGTGAAATAAATGAAAAAATCACAAAGTTGACTTTATTTTAAGCATAATCTTGGATAAATAAAAAATAAGAATTACAACATGTGTCATTTCTAGTATATGATATACATCACCAAATGTAGCTTGCATAATCATCAAATAGAAGTAATAGAGTCATAGATCTAGTGTATATGCATTATAAGACATTGCAAATTTAGATGAACTAAATGTTTTATGTAATCGTTAATTGAATTTGTAAACTTTGCATATTTGACCCACGCGACGATCTATATTTATATTTAATTCTCTTCACAAAGAAAAAAAATTCACAAGACAATTGCGAAAAATTCAAACACATATATAAGTAGTTATTGTGGAATATTGCATGCACCCTAATCATTTTTTTCTTAGACCAGAGTATGAGTTTTAGTGAAACATCAATTGTTGTTTTGCGTAGGTGCTTTTCATGAGTGTAGTTACTATTGAGTTTGTGTACAAAAGTGACGGATATAAATTTTATGAGTACTTCGGATAATATTAAATAATTTATTGAGATATTTCTTAGATTTTATGTACCATTTCATATAAATCTGAATGGAAAAAAAACACTAAAGTGTCCTTTTTGGTACCAAACTAGTGTTAAACTCTCTTCCTTCTTCTTCTTCTTCTTCTTCTTCTTCTCTCTACGCAATAGAATTAAAAGTGATAGCTGGCACATTGATTTTGATTCCACAAAATGAAGAATGTACACCGAAGAGCATTGAGGTAGCAGCATTTCACCAGATCATGCATAACCCCTTGTTGAACCACGTCCTCTCTCTCTCTCTCTCTCTCTCTCTCTCTCTCTCTTTGGAGAAAATCCTCACCTGATGGCACAGGGAGGTAACCATTGCTGAGGAGGGAGGGGATGCAAAAGCCCATGGAGTAGACAGTTGCGGTAGATGACCAAAATTCAATCCGGGGGATGTTGAAATGGTCGGCAACATCTTGGATCCACGGTAAAAAGCTGTCACCAATGATGCAAGAAGGGGGGCGTCCAACCTCGCGAAGCCGTAGGATGAGAGACTCGAAATGTGTCCGCATCACAGGGATGGAGGACATGAAGAGGGCCACAGAGGGGCTAACAGGGGTGCTCCTATTATCCGCAGAGACTGCATCGGGAAGAACTTCAATGTAAAGTTCTGCATCCGGACAGCTTTCATGTAGCCCTTGATCAGCACCTTCATAGCTCAAGGGGTTTTGCTGGCTTTTCTGCAGCATGGAGGAGGTCCTGGCTGTGTGCACAAATGTCACCGAGATGCCCGAGTCGAGCAGACGCTCGGCTAACAGCATCAATGGATTGATGTGCCCTTGGGTTGGGAAGGGGAACACCACTGCATGCGGCTTGCTACCTGCCATTTACTGTGTGGGTGTGTCCGTGCGTGAATGCCTTACTAAGCCTTAGCACAAGGCGGGTTCGGCGGCCTCCGCTGCGCTCGGCAAGCTACATTGACTCTTGAGCCGCAGCCGCTATAAGAGAGACACGTGGAAAGATGTGAGCCGCCTTGCCGTGGAAGCAAGGCCCTGGCCCCTAGCTTTGCCAGAAAGTAGCGGCAATACATCACAGCCTCAGGGAAGCTCGAGTGATGGGATCGACGGCGAGCAAAGTTTTGTCCGAATCTCGACGCGATTGGAGGGTGCATAGAAATTCAACAGCATGGACCTCCCCCCTGTGTCCAATCCACGACCTCCACTTTGAGAGTCCAATGCCTTTACCATGCACCTCCGTGGGTTTCATTGATTCCGTAGCCATTTCAGGTATACATAAAAGGGAAAATTACCAAAATACCCCTCCATTTTGCTGAAATTCCCAAAGTGCCCCTCGTATTTTCAAAATTCCCAATCTGCCTAGCGTATCCAGAAACTTATGAATACACAATACTTTTGCCTGCGAGCAAAAAACTACACACATACGAAGCGCGAAAACTTGCAGCCACGCGTTCTCTCAGCTTATTACAAGACTGCGCGTCCTCTCAGGTTACAATCAGGCTGCACGTTCTCTCTCTCCATTGCCCAACCTATATGCAATAGTGTGGGCAGCCTGTATACAGGTGTGAGGGCATTCCCTTCTATGTATTGTGCAAGAACAATGGCATGCAGAACGGTTTGTTGTAAATGGGCCACAGAACCTGGATTACTGGCCACAAGCTTGTCATAGTAAGATTGAAGTTTTCCATAAGATTTTGCATGATCACCATGAACGATACCCACAGCAAGTTGCTTTGCCTTCCAAGCACCCTTGTATGAAATTGAAACTCCAGCTTCTCGACGCAAATCGGCCATGAGCTCCTTTGGCCTATACATTGGGTGTTCTCGAAGTTTCTCAACATACTTTGATGCAACCCATTTGGCAGTGGCCTCCTTGTTTCCAAGCTGTGAAGCACCACCACAAGTGTGCTCATCAAGAAATGCCTTCACCACACAACCAGGCCCACCAAAGATCAAAGATGCATGCAAGCGCCATTTACATCCCTCTGCCTTGCATACAACGGTGTACCTAGATCGATCTGACTTGGCAAGCCTTAGCTCTACATGAGACTTGATGGCATGTTCTCGAACCATTGAACGAAGCACACCAAGAGACTCAAATTGAGCACCGACTGAAAGAGTCGTAGACATGGTAGCTTCGGGTTATTGTTCTCGACCATGTTTGCATTATTCTCAACCATAGTTTCCCTCGTGTATTTGCTCACAATTGCTCTTTACTACCACACTTGCATACATACAAAGGCCTCTTGCTCTCAATATGTGTCATGCACTATCTTGTTGCACAACTGTAAAGCATAAGAATCTGCCCGCACATCTCATGGAGGTCGTTTTTATCGCTTGTTTCTTGCGTTTGGAGCATGCATCAGTGGCTTTTCCCATTGTCGTGACTTATTGGGTTGGATGGCACATTCTTGACAAGCAAATATCTTGGTGCTTTATTGACAGCCACAGGGATTTATGCTACGGGGGCTTTGTTTCCAATAGCATTTGGTGTAGTAGATGCGGAAAATGAAGACAATTGGTTGTGGTTTTTGCAAAATGTACGTGATTGCATGACGCGAGTTAATGGGGTCACTTTTGTGTCAGACAAGCAGAAAGGTCTTCTACCTGCTGTAGAGCTTGTCTTTCCAGGGTGTGAGCATGCATATTGTATGCGTCATTTGGATGCAAATCTCAAGAATAAATGCAACAATGGGGAATTCATTCGATTGTTTTGGGTAGCAGCTTATGCTAACACTAATATTGACTTCGACGAGGCTATTGAAGGGATGAAAGCCATAAGTCCTGGTGCAACGGACTACTTATTGTCCACTTCTCCCCCGTCTCATCGGGCAACGATCCACTTTAAAGGCAAGCATTATGGACATCTTATGTCCAACATGTCGTTGAATGCATGGTTGCTTGAGGCTAGAGATAAGCCTATCATATCTATGCTTGACATCATTCGTCGTCAACTAACAGCTTGGTTCTATGCACGTAGAACGGAGGGTAAGAAGGCATGTGAGTCTTTGGGAGACAGAGTGCAATTTACATTGGTTACAAATGTAGAGAAAAACTTGCGCGACGTAGGAAATGTTGCTCGGCAATACCGAATCTTGCCCTCTAGTGATATGGTTTTTGAAATCTTGACAAATAAGAAAGCATGTGTGGTTGATGTACATACAAAGTCATGCTCATGTAACAAGTGGCAAACATTTGAAATTCCATGTGCTCGTGCTATTGCAACTATTCTCTTCAAGAGAGAGTGTCGTATGTACATAAGGCATATAGTATGCAAGCCTATTGTGATACTTATAGTGGTGTCATAAGTCCAAATGTGGATGCAAGCGAAGAAATTAATGATCAATTGAAACCACCTGCAACACGCCGGCCACCTGGGCGTCCTAAAAAACTTCATATTAGAATTGAGGATCGCTTCAAGGAAAAGTGTGTCTTCACATGCTCTCGTTGTGGTGGTCTTGGCCACAACGAATGTACTTGCAAAGCTCCAATTGCAGATTGATATACGTAGTGGGGATTTGGCTTCATTTAGTATTAGAAAACCACAACAAGCATACTTACAAAACTCCAATCGCAGATTAATATGTGGCAAGAACTGGCTTCATTTTGTATTGGGAGGCCAAAATGTGTGTGAGGGGTTTTCTCTCCAATTTGGCTTCATTTTGTATTGGAAAGCCAGATTGTGAGTGAGGGGCCATCTCTTCGATGTGGCTTCATTTTGTATTGAGAAACCAAAATGCGTGTGTTGTATTTTCTCTTTGTTTTGGCTTCATTTGGGATTTTGGGTATCTTGGGAATTTTCAAAAAATTAAAGGATATTTTGGGAAATTTTAGGTGTATTTTGTGGGCAGATTGGGAATTTTGAAAATACGAGGGGCATTTTGGGAATTTCAGCAAATTAGAGGGGTATTTTGGTAATTTTCCCTATATAAAATAAATCGATGCACGCAAATGTAAACTCGGGCCATCGAACAAATATTGAACGTCACGGAAAACATGTCATGTTTCTATGTCGCCAATCCCATCACTCGGGCTTCATTAAAGACCTCGTGTGATTTAGTGTTGAGGCCATCCACCTAGGCATAGGCCCCTTTCCTTAGTGGTTGCCCCTGTGTTTCAGCCTCTATGTCCTGGCTATGTGCACAAAGGTTATCAAGATGCCCACGTCGAGTGACGCTTGGCTAACAACATCAATGATTGATGTGCCCCTACGTTGGGAAGGGGAACACCACTACATTTGGCTTGTTATGTGCCATTTACTTTGTGGGTGTGCCAATGCCTCTCTCTCTCTCACACGCACACACACACACACACACACACACACACACAGGGAGAGAGTTAGAGAGAGAGACACACACACACATATACATATATATATATAGAGAGAGAGAGAGTTAGAGAGAGAGAGAGAGATTTTGAGCCTTTGCACAAGGCAGCTTCGCCTTGTGCTCAACAAGCCGTGCAACTAGTGGATTGAAGGGGGCACTCTTGAGCACACTGAGCAGTAGCCGTGAGAGGAGTACCTGAAGAGGGGGGGGGGGGGGGGGGGGGAGAGAGAGAGAGAGAGAGGAGAGAGAGAGAGATGGAAAGGATGAGGCAAAACTTACAGGTATTGGAAGGCAAGAGGTGAGTCGACTGGCCATGGAAGCAAATCCCTAGCTTTGCTCAACCTCCAACCAGCTCAAAGTACCAGCCACGTGGGCATAGGTCCCTTTCCTTAGTGGTTGGCCAATGTTCTAGCCTCTATTTACTTATTACAAGAGAGATATCAAGTACACATGCGGTTGCCACAATGGGTAGAGCAGCCAGAATCTCTATCAATTGGTATATGTTGTAAAGGGCACATGCACCCCCGGTTGCAACCCATCTCCTCTTCTTAGAGTTTGTAGAGAGTCCTAATATTAGCACCCCACCACCTCTCCATTGATGAAATCGGCTAGGGGGAGGCACTCACTTCCTATAAGAAGGAATTGCACCTCGGTGGTAAAGTGGTTGGGAAAACTCCAAATCTGTGGTAGACCAGCCCAGTATCTCCACCGTCAGAGCAACAGGCTAGGGGGCTAGTCTAAAACCGTAGCTCGGGGTGCTACAGCAGGACAACAAGGCGTGCCTACAAAAATACACAAACCTTCATACTACAAGGAATAAGCCCATATATCTGCATACTTGGTAAATCCCATAAGTATATAATCGAACCTATACGCGAACTAAAAGAGATGGAGAGCGAGAGAAGGAGAGAAAGCACGAGTAGGTGCATTTCCTAGGATGGAGTGCTACACTGGCATGGTGAGAGAGAAGAGAGGAGAGGATAGAAGAATAGCACGGACACTAGGTGCAATCTTCCCATGTGCAAGAGTGAGCATTTTCCTCTTGCACGTATTTATTTATAGATTTCTTGAATGCTCAAATTGGATACAGATTGCCCAACCGGATATAATAATGATGGTAGCTCATAAAGAGCACTTGAATAATAAAATGTACATAAATGTGGCATCCTTTCGCATAGGCTATACATCAAGCGAGCTTTTGCCACATGTCAATTGCAATAAACATATATTATCAATTTTTATTACATACCTCTCTGTTAGAAAGCAACTATCCTCAGTTGCTAAATTACCTTCAAATCATACTTGTCAAAAAAATAATGGTTAAAATTATATGTCAATATTAAAACTCTTAAATAAATAAATTTTCTTATGTCTGTTGTCATACTGCATATTCTAGTGTCCCATACCACTAGAATAAGCAATATATGTCTTATCCTGATGTATCAAGATATCATTGGTCACACTCATCGTCAATAATCAATTCTCGTAAATTTTCGGTCCAATTCCATAAACATTGTCACGACAGGAAATCATCATATAAGTCCAAATATGTTACCATATACATGTGGTAGTGATATGTGTGAACACACTTAGGACTGTCGGGGCGTTTTTTTTCTCACTAGGAGGTTTTTTTCCCCGTGCATCGTATATACGCCCACCACTCTAGGGCTAACTCATCTTTCCATTGCACACTAAGTAATAGAACTCTCTGTTGTGTGCCTTGAGATTCCTTCGTCTTCTCCAAGCTATGTGTGTTTCTACAACCCTATTTCCAACAATTGGTATCAAAGCAGGGTGCATCGTCCCGGGCTCCGTCGCCAGCATCGTCAAGACACGCCTGCTCACTTTCTTCAATTTCAGTGAGCTTTGCTGAGCGTCAACAGGCAGCGTTGCGCATGCTATTTCGTCAATTTGTGCAGAATTTTTGTCAATGTTGTTTTTTGCATAACAAGTCCCTTATAGTCTTCTTCGGGTTGTGTTATATATCAAGCATTAGTCCTACTTTGTTTCTCCTCTTTTCAGACATTTTGCATGTCAAGTGTCGGCATTTGCCATGGCTAACAACAACACAGATGTGTCAAGATGCTTGCTGCTGAGGATAGATTCGATGGGGACAACTACCTAATGTGGGCTTACATGATGCAACATGTTCTTGTGTCAAAGGGAATTTGGAATCTTGTGCAAGGTATTGATGTACATCCTGGTTCTGTAGATATAGGCAATGTTGAGGATGTTGCAGGTTTTGGTGGCATGATTGTTGCTACTAGAGCTGTTTTACCTGCAGCTGAGCAGGCTCATTGGGATGTAAGAGATGCACATGATCGTGCATTGATTGCATTATCCGTGAAGTGCACTAATACTCCTCACATGCATTCAGCTAAATCTGCAAAATAGGCTTGCGATATTCTGGCTAGTCTTTATGCAAGTCGCAATGAGGCTAAAATTACATTGTTGCGTAAAGAGTTGGAGTCAAAGATTATGCATGAGGAAGATGAAATGGACACTTTCTTTGTTGGTATCAAGGATATAAATGAGCAACTTATTTCTACAGGTGAAGTCATTTTTGACAGTTCCCTTGTGCAGACTGTTCTTGATGCTTTGCCAGATTCTTATTAAACTATTGCTAGTACTTGGAGACTTATGACCCAAGGAAATCCTGAAGTTCTCAAGTTTGATTCATTATGTACATTGTTGTTGCAAGAGTCACTTTCTAGAAAAAAATAGGGCTAAACAATGTGCAATTGAACAGGCCTTTATTACTGCTCAAAGAAAAAGTGATAATGGTAATGTAGCCACTTCTCATGGTTCTTTTGAGAGTGGAAAGGCACATGTTCCTTATGCTTCTACTGGCAACACTTCGTCTGGAAATTCTGGTGAAAAGGGAAAAAAGAATATGTGTTGCCATTATTGCAAAGCTAATGATCACTTGATCAAGCAATGTCCGCAATTGAAAAAATAGGCTACGAAGAAAGAGGTTGGTTCCACTACAAGTACAAAAATTATTGAATCTTATGTGAAAGGAGATTATGATGCTGATGTAGATGCAAAGTGGGCATTTAGTGTGGAGTGCACGTATGATCCTTTTGTCCATGATGGATGTATGTTAGTTGTTGCAGATGCTCATGTGTGGTACTTTGACAGTGGTGCTACGAAGCACATTACCTATCATTGTGATTTGTTTTCCTCTCTCACTTGTCTCTCATGGGGATTCACTCACTTGTGCCAACAATGCCTCTTATCCGGTCAAGAGTTGGAAAGATTGTGGTCCTGACTGCTGCAAATGGCACTTCTTTCACACTTGTTGATACACTTTATGTCCCTGGGATCAAAAAGAACATTTTGTTCGTATTTCCACTTGCTATACTTGGTCTTGTTGTGAAATTTGTGGATGATGGATGTACAGTTCATGATCTTAGTTTTGGTGATCAAATTGTTGCATATGTTATTTTAGGTCGTGGGCTATATAAGCTCACTTTGTATGACAAGTGTGGGCAAAATTTTGCAAATGCAGTTGTGGATTCAAAGGCTATTTTAGATGCATGCACATTTTGGGCATTCGAATTTTGCCAATTTGTTGCGTTTGCAAAATTTTAATATGGTTGCTTCTTCGTCGCCTCTTGAAGCACCTGTGAAGCATGTTTGTGAAGGCAGTATTTTGGGTAAGAAGTAGCGTTCAAAGTTTCCAAAGTTTGGTTCGGTTATGGCTACATGCAAGTTGCAGCTTGTGCATAGCAATGTTTGTGGGACCATGCAAACTCCGTCCTTGGGCAATTACTTGTACTTTGTGACTTTCATTGATGATTACTCCAGGCATGCATGGGTGTATCCTCTTAAAGCAAAGTCCAAAGCATTTATGTGCTTCAAGAAATTTTGGGCTATGGCAGAAAATGCTCGAAATGTACTATGGGCACCCTCCGTTCTGATCGAGGGGAGGCCTATATATCTCATGAATTTAATGCATTTTTGGCTAGTCGTGGGATAAAACACCAATGTATAGTTCCGTATACACCTCAACAAAATGGTGTTGTTGAAAGGAAAAACAGGTTGCTTACAGAAATGGCATGATGTATGGTCAAAAGTCAAGCTTTGCCACATTCGTTTTGGCTTGAGGCTATCATGTGTGCCACTTATGTACTTAACAGGTGTCCCTACAAAAGCTTTGCAGTCTATGACTCCTTATGAAGCATGGCATGATAGAAAGCCTTGTATTGAGCACATGCGCATATTTGGTTGTTTGGCTTTTGCTTTGGTGCCACAAACGCAGCGCAAAAAGTTGGATGATAAGGTTGTCAAATGCAATTTTGTTGGTTATAGTGCCACAAACAAAGTGTATCTTGGTTTCACGAGATGTTGTGTTTGTGGAAGATTTTGTTCAGCCCTTGCTATCATGTACGAGAGACAATAATGTTAACTCATAGGATATTTATGACAATTTGTTGCCTCTTTTAAGTGGTGGAAGTTTGAATGTAAATTCAAATGAACAGCCTATGGGGGTTTCTTAAAATGTTATCAATCAACCAATTTCGGATGCTGATGTACATGATGCACTTGATGAGGAAAGGGTTGAGAATGAGTAGGCTAGAGGTATGCTAAAATGGCTGGTGCATACTTTGTGTGACAGTAAATTGGATGCACCTTTGTCTAGTTGTACTTGTTCAGGTCCTTGCCATGCATCTTATGCATCACTTTGTTATTCTTTGGCTATTTCTAGCTTATGTGATGTTGAGGAATCTTTGTCTTTTGATAAAGCATAGAATTTTCAAAATGGATGGCTCCATGCAATCATGATATGATGCACTTATAGAAAATGACACAGACTTTATGTGATTTGCCTCTCGGCAAAAAGGCCATTGGTACAAAGTGGGTTTACAAGTTGAAATGCAAGCCGGATGGTGAGATTGATCGCTATAAGGCTCGACTTGTTGCAAAGGAATATGCACATAAAAAAGGCATAGATTATGAAGATACTTTTTCTCCCACTTGTTTTATGACTACTGTGTGTTTTCTATGTGCATCGGCATCCCATTTTGGCTGGGATGTACATCAATCAGATATTGTTACTGCTTTCTTGAATGTTTAAGGAATTTTATGTAACACAGCCTCGCGGTTTTGTCATTAAAGGGCAAGAAGATAAAGTGTGCAAATGTAAGAAAGCTTTGTATGGGTTGAAGCAATCTCCTCGTGCTTGGTATGAGAAAGTTGACACTCATTTGGTCAAACGAGGCTTTTGTAACACTTCAACAGAAAGCACATTGTATGCAAAGCATGAGGGCAATGTACTTTTCATTGTTGTTCTATATGTGGATGTTTTGCTGATTACTGGTCTGAATGAAGCATATATTGATGAGTTTAAATCTGATTTGAATGCTACTTTCAAGATGAAAGATTTGGGGATGTTGCATTGTTACTTGGGCATACAATTTAAGCAGTGTGATGGTGGTATTGCCTTCTGTTAGACAAGATACATAGAGACATCGCTATGTAAGTTTGGACTTGAGGATTGCAAACATATTGCCACTCCCATGGAAACAGGTTTGAAATTGAGTCTTCATGATGATGGGTGATCCTGTTGATGTCACTCTTTACCAAACTTTTGGTGGATGCCTTATTTATGTATGCAACACGAGGCCAAATATTTAGTTTGCACTCTCACAGGTAAGCATATTTATGCATAGCCTAGGGTCTAAGCATTGGTAGCGGATCTTTCGCTACTTGAGTAGCACTTTATATCTTGGGCTATTTTATCCCAAGGGGGGATCATTGCTGCCATATTTACATGCTTTTTTGGACTCAGATTGGGTTGGTTGTTATGACATGCGAGTGTCCACGAGTGGTTTTTGTTTCATGCTTGGAAGTTCATGCATATCATGGTTGAGGAAGAAGCAACCTACTCTGGCCACTTCTAGTTGTGAGACTGAGTACATGGCAGTCTTCACAACTACGGTTGAGTGTGTATGGCTCATACGCCTTATGGCTGATTTGGGTGTTAGACAAGACACTGCCAACACTAGTTACATTGACAATCAGGGCGCATTGGCAGTTGCAAGGAACCCAGTTTTTCATGATCGCACAAAGCACATTGAGGTGCATTACCACTATGTCAGGGAGAGGTTCTCAACAGGAGACATTAGCTTGGCTTATGTGTCAGCACAGGACAACCTTGCAGAACTTTTCACAAAGGCATTGTCTTGTGAGAAGTTCAAAGATTTCTGCAAAGCTTTGGGCTTACTCCCCTTTGTGGACTGATCATGTCCTCAGAACATGGCACTTCCCTATACTTTATGTGCGGCACTCGTTCACCGCATCACTCCCAGGGAGGATTTGTTACCATATACATGTGGTAGAGATGTGTGTGAACACACTTAGGACCACCATGGCATTTTTTCCTTTCTTGCATTGTATATGCCATCACTCGAGGGCTAACTCATCTTTCCATTTCACACTAAGTAATACAATTCTCTATTGTGTGCCTTGAGCTTCCTTCGTCTTCTCCAAGCTGTGTGTGTTTCCCTACAACCATGTTTCCAACAAAATTCAAATATCTTCCATTTTATACCCAGGTAACAAAATCAATAGGATGCACCACCAGGTAATGATAAACAAAATTCTCCTACACCTGCAATATCAAATGCTGACCATTAGCCAAATGCACACAACCAAATCTCCCATTAGAGAAAGTGCTAAACCACCCACGATGTGGTGTGACATGGAAAATTGCATCCTCATCTAGTAACCAACGAGAAGTGCCACCTCTCAAAGACATGTAAGCAGGAGGAACACTAGAGATAAATGTGACATCATTGTCATTGGCATACAAAGTCACCTCTTTAACATGTGTCAAAACCATATCTGAATCTCACATAGATCTTTGGAGCCGTTGCCCCATACATATGAAACAATGATGCTTAATGTGCCTTGTGTGACCACAATGCAACAACGCAAGTATTTGCATGAACGACACCTTCGTCTCTCACGAGTCATGTCTGCATACTTTGAAACATCACACATATCTACTAGATGGTGGTGAGAAACCAAAACTATGGCGAGAAATCCTGGGAGAAATTTGATAGAGTCTCCCTTGAAAAGTGAACAAAATCTCAACCATAAACCATGATCAATGCATCAATCCACGCTTGAAACCTTGTCGTAGCTTGAGTGAGAATTTTTCGAGCGACCTAAAACCTGAGAAAATGTCTAAATGGTTAGGACTCAATTTGTGCTATGTCTAACACTCTATGTTGTGATAAGTGACTTGTTTTTTTTTTTTTGGTTATTAGGCCCATGCAATGATCACTGAACTCAAAATTGATGCCTCAATGTTTGAAGACACCAAAGTGAAAATCAACAATGCTCATGCACTTAGAAAGTTCTTTAAAAAAAATTAAACAAAAGAAACATTACACTATTTATCTAAATGAGGATTCCTGTAATTTGTATTATGTAGAAAAAGTAAACATTTGCATGCAAAGAAAACGTGAGTCATACTTGTCTTCATTTCAAATTTCAAAACCGTGTCATGTCCATCATCTGCCATGGTTAAGATGTTTTGAAGAAGAGGATTTTAAGGCCTTGAAAAGTTTTCAAAATCAGAACCAAGGATTATATATTCCATAGGGAGAGCTTAGGAGATAATACAAAAAATGACATAGCATTGTCAAGTGGTGAGAGGTCCTCTAGAGAAGTGGAAAAAATATACTCCTTTGAATCTACTTGTAGCACCATGTGTTGGTACATGGTGCTACAAGAAGCAACTCCATAGGAGGGGCTTAATTCTAAGGGAAAACTCTACCTGGTGCTATAAGAAGCAACACTCCAAGGGAGAAAAAGATCCCCCAAAGCTACATGTACCACCATGTGCTAGCACGTAGTGCTACAAGAAGCAACTATGAAATGGCTTAACGAGCTTAGGAAGTAAGAGTATTCATGATGACTTAGCATTGTCAAGGGGTGAAGGATCCTCTAGAGAAGTGGGAAAAAAAATTATTCTTCAAAGGTGCATGTAGAACCTCGTGTTGATATGTGGTGCTATAGGTAGCTTCGGATGAGCTTTGTCCCTAATTCTTGTCTTGTCCACAATGGCTCAAGTGTCTAAGAACCAATATCAAGCCCTTGGAAAGGTAGAGTTAAAGCCTTGCCACCAAGAGTTGGCATATGGTGATACATGGAACTATATAGGAGTTTGTTTTGCCCAATTTTCCTCTAGTCCACAATGACTAAATGTCTTGGAAGAAAAAATTACGCCATTTGTAGCCTACAGTACCATGTAATGGCACATGGTGCTATATGAAGCTTTACAAGGGCTTAATTATGTTGGGGTAAAGGCGATGTGCCTTACCCTAGGCCGAACACTAGATCCGACTGCCCATTGTTTCACTGTGTTGATTGCATATATACCAGCAATAAGGAGTACGCTCATTTCACTTCTACTGAGAGGTCGCTCCACCCACTCCCCGTGTCATCTCTCCTATTCCCTTTTTTGCATCGTGTTGCACGCACGCATTGCACACTCACAAATTAGTCCCTCTAAAGATTCCTATAGCACCATGTGCCAACATGTGGTGCTATAACATCATTTGTGCTATAGGAAGCTCCACAAATAGCTTAAATTAGCCCCTTTGAAGCTTTATATAGCATTATGTGCCGATACGTGGTGCTACAATCAACTCCACAAAGCATTTAAATTAGTCCCTTCTAAGCTAATCACTTACAGTAGACCTTATGAAGCTTCCTATAGCACCACGTGCCAACATGTGGTCCTATAGGAAACTTTGCAAAGAATTTAAAGCCCCTTTGAAGATTCCTATAGTACTAGACACCACGTGGTGCTACAAGTAGCTCCACAAAGGCTTAAATTAGCCCCTTTAAAGCTTCCTATAGCACCACATGCCGACACGTAGTGCTACAAGAAGCTCCATAAAGTGCTTAAATTATCCCTTATGAAGCTTCTTATGGCACCATGTGTCGACACGTGGTGCTACAAGGAGCTCCATAAAGCACATAAACTAGACCTTATAAAGTTCTTATAGCACCACGTGCCAACATGTGGCCCTACATACAACTCCGCAAAGGATTTAAAGCCCCTCTGAAGATTCCTATAGCACCAGGTGCTGACACGTGGTGCTACAAGCAGCTCCACAAAGCGCTTAAATTAGCCACTTTGAAGGTTCCTATAGCACCATGTGTGCCAACTCATGGTGCTACAGGTAGCTCCATAAAGCGCTTAAATTAGTCCTCATGAAGCTTCCTATAGCACCACACACCGACACATGGCATTGTAGAAAACTTTGCCAAGGGCTCAAGCGCTTGAATTAGCCCTTATGAAACTTCCAATAGCACCACATGCCGACACATGGTGCTAAGCACAACTCTGCAAATGGCTTAAATCCCCTTTGAAGATTCCTATAGCACCACATGTCGATATGTGGTGCTACAGGTAGCTTCGCAAAGCGTTTAAATTAGCCCCTTTGAAACTTCCTTTAGCACCACGTGCCGACACTTGGTGATATAGGTAGCTCCATAAAGCGCTCAAATTATCCCCAATTATCCCTTATGAATCTTTTTATGGCACCATGTGTCGACATGTGGTGCTACAAGAAACTCTACAAAGGGCTTAAATCCCCTAGGAAGATTCCTATAGCACCATGTGCCAACACGTGGTGTTATAAGCAACTCCACGAAGTGGACTCTTACAAACAGTGACCGTACACAAGCCCACATGCACCCTCACATCACAATGAAGAGAGATAAATCACAGTGCCACCACTAGCTCTCTTTGACAATTTTTGCCTACGTGATCTTTCTCATGGGAGCTGGAATTGATTTGCTACATGGTGATTGTGCTGTAATTGCAGTGGCTTTGTTGTCTTTTTATTTATTTTTATTAATTGGACGAAGCCACTTGGTTATAGTGGGAGTAGGATGAATCCCCATTTATAGTTATGGGAGTCCTACCCTACCCCCAAAGTGACTTGGCTCTAAATCAAAGATCTCTCTAGCAATCCATGCCAGCGTGGACTACGAGAGAGAGAGAGAGAGAGAGAGAGAGAGAGAGAGAGAGAGAGAGAGAGAGAGAGAGAGAGAGAGAGAGAGAGAGAGAGAGAGAGAGAGATTCCAGGACTTTGCCTAGGCACCTTTCAAAAAAAAATCCTAAATCAAATCTCTCTCCCTAGCAGTCCACGCTGTTGTGGACGAGAGAGAGAGAGAGAGAGAGAGAGAGAGAGAGAGAGAGAGAGAGAGAGAGAGAGAGAGAGAGAGAGAGAGAGAGAGAGAGAGAGAGAGAGAGAGAGAGAGAGAGAGAGAGAATGTTGATGCAGAGAATGGTGAGAGGAGGGCGAGAACTAGTCATGTGGGTGATGGCACTGCTAGTTATAGTAGCAGCATTGCTAGCTATGTTGGGCAGGGCTCCAAACTAAAGCGAAGAAGGAGGAGCTTGTCAAGCTCAACACAATGTTTTTAACACACCCATAGCAGTTCTCTTTGGACCCGCCTAGTGTAGGCCCTTGTATAAAGTGCAACAACTTTACATGCCAAAGAGGAGGCCTTGATGCGGGAGCACTTAGTGTCCTTAGTGGTTGGCATAGCTGAGGTGGAGTCACTATTTCGTGTATTCTATAGTATGTGGTCCTTCTAGATGATAACAACTTCATGCTAAAGAAGAAGCCTATTTGGACAATCTTTTTGTTGAGTGCATCAAGTTTCAATTTCATATTTAGGCTTAAAAATGTCCTACAATGGATCTTTTCACAATTGTACCTGCCACGGTGTTGATTGTATTTTTGGCAACAATTGACTCTGTCTCATTATATAGCTACATTTTGGTTTCCATGTTTCACCCACTTGTATGAGTTTTCAGCCATCGGATCTTGACATGTTGCTTGTGGGTGAATGAATCATGAGGAGCATACCCAGAATTGCTTCTATAAAGTAAAGATCAACCAGTTTTTGTATTCTTGTAGTCTTGAAGTCAAGTTCCCTACAAAGACAAGATGCATTGTAGTACTTATCATTCTTATGTAAATGAGAACCACAAACATTTTGTGAGAGATCTCTAGAGAGAGACGGAGAGAGAAAAAAGAACGAAAGAAAGCTTCGCAACATAGACGGAACGAGAGAGAGAGAGAGAGAGAGAGAGAGAGAGAGAGAGAGAGAGAGAGAGAGAGAGAGAGAGAGAGAGAGAGAGAGAGAGAGAGAGAGAGAGAGAGAGAGAGAGAGAGAGAGAGAGATTGTATTAATGCCATCAAAGGTCAAACATGATCTATGAGACCAAAGAAACATTCTTTCTGAGAGAAAGAATGTGGGAGAGATCCAGGCTAAAATGAGAGCAAAAAAATCTTGAATATGACCAAATATGGACGTGTGATACTTAAGGACCACGAATGTATTGAGAGTCCATGGGGTGGATATGAGAGAAAAGAATATAGGGAGAGATCCAAGCTAAAAATGAGAAGGAAAAAAGCTTGAATATGTTCAAATATGATTCTCACTCTAAAACTTGTAAGTGACATAGTGAGCATATTCACAGAGACACACACACACACACGGCCACAATTTTAGATGGGCACACAACTAGGATTGAGGTGGATGTGCTACTGGTGGAAATCACAACAGCAACATGTAGGCTATCCTCATTGCTTGCTTTGTACAAGGCCAACAAAATTTCATGGTGACAATTCCTAGTTCCATACCCTGTGACTTCTTGGGTTTGAAATTTTATGAGGGCCCCTAATCTAAAAGGCTTGTCCCTCATGTTCTAAACAGACCTTGCTTCTATGAGCTACATTATAGACACTCATTCCTTTGTATCTGCATCTTGACATGAAAAAGATCAACCACATTATTGCTAAAGAGCCATTCCTAATGGTTCATTTATGGAATCCTTTGTCTCCTTTGCAATGTGCTATCACCACCCATTTTCACCTTAATGTCCTCTAAGAGCCACCACCTCTATCTTGGCTTGAATAGAGTATAAGAACTAAGTAAACACATGTATGAATGATTATTGAAATAGCTAGAAGTATCTTGACTAGTTTGGGATTTTTAAAATCATATATTGCTAATTTTTGCTCGGTTTAGTAATTGCTAAAAAAATCTCGCTCGGGATTAGGGATTCCTCCAATGCTTGCATATGCAATATGTAGCTCAATGTAGATCTACCAAGAGATGCACAAAAGTAGTGTCCAAGAAACCATATACTAAACCAAGCAAAAACCACACATAGACAATCTAGGGATAAACAAAAGAGCATAAAATGCATAACCATGTGCATAAGTAAAGAGCAAACGTGATGCTCAATATGCATCCCCCAAAAATTTCATGCACAATCTGACAACTACAAGTAACATATACTTGTAACCTGTAAACACTACGAGCATATACAAATCTCACTCTTGTGAGAGTGGATACAAGAACACCAACTTGTGTCTAAAATTGACAAAACCTATCAAAGTGAGAGTCAAAACTTGATCACTGTCAAAGTGCCATGTGCAAATTGCCAGCAATGACCATAAACCAAAAAACTGAATCTATGCCAAAATCTCTTGCAACAAGGTTATGCACAAAGATTAGAGAATAGAGTCTCTCATAAACCACACAGACCATACATCAAAAAAATTAATGCCAAAAATCTCTAAAACCTCAAAGAAAAGCACAACTATTTCCATGTCGGTGAACAAAGATGCATGCCAAGTAGATGAATCCAAAGACAATATGTATGCCAAAACTTATGAAAGAAGCTCCTTCTAGTGCCAATGAACAAGACTCCACCTTCGAGCAAGTGTGTGTGCTCGAGAAACTTCATCTCTCAAGTGACCTCTATGAGGGTGTGTAAACCCCCTCGTAGCGGTGAAACCAAGAAACCACATCTCTCAATTGATTGCTACGAGGGTGTGTAAATGCCTCCGTACTTCATTACCCAAATCTACCAAAAAACCTCAAACCTCAAGCTCTACACAAGCTGAAACTACATCATTAACCTCAAAATTTATGCACCCAACTCAAGCACCT
>NC_140946.1:47675072-47855072 GCF_014529385.1 Adiantum capillus-veneris | reverse complement strand
TAGTAGCTTATTCTATTGAAAAATCCATAGTTTGTAGGGTTAGACCTTAAGAGCAATGTACAGTTTGTGTGATGCTTATTGTATTGCGAATTGTGTTCTAGAGATTTTCAAAATAGTATTTTTTTATTATTTGAAATTCTTTTGTGATTGAGAATATACATGTCCATGTCGATTTGATAATGGAAGTGTACAAATGTCTGTATTTAATACATGTTTCTTGACCAACTCTATTATTTATAAATTTTATTCATATTGTTGTTTTCTTATTACATTGAGATATGGTTTTAAAGTGTCCATTACCTCCATGAACTCAATTAATAAGTCGATCTTTTATATCGTATTTTCTTGCACATAATTCAGTGAGCATTGTTGGTTTTATTTTTAGGACTTTATGCTCCGAGGGGGGGTGTCACTATATAGAGATCTTGTATAGCATCTGAGTTAAAGAGGTATTTATAAAAACCTCTATTCTACATTTTTTGATATATATGGAGACTCCGTACATACAAACTTTCTCAATAAAAAGACCCCTTATGTACCAAATTTTCCAATTTAAGACACCCTTCTGTATGTATATTTTTTGTAAGTTCATAAAAGAAATTAACCCCTTCTATTGAGCTCACTTGCTATTCTCAGGGTTTCAAAACGTTTGAAAAAAATGTAATGCATCTTTGTGTTTTCTTTGTACAAAGTTAACAAAATTCATAATTAGATATTTTCTTAAACATGTTGACATGGAAGAATTGTTTGTCAAATAGTTTAAGCAATCAAATAAACAATCTCCAAGATTGTAAGTAAAATCATTTGCAGAAATAAGTTTGACATCAAATTAGTAATTGTATCATTCCTCAAAGATGTGTTTATAGAACTCATTTATTCAAGATGTGCAATGAAAGTAGATTCTTGAAACATTTTGGAGTTTTTATATATAAAAACTAGTTCCCTATGTCTTTGAGTCACTACTTGTTGCCACCTATTGAACAAAAAGAAGATAATCAAACAAATGATGAAAGATTTAAAAAAATATTATAGAATAAAATATAATCAAATTTATCTCACGTGATTCATCAACACTGTGCTTCTTCAAACATGTATCATTGATAAAATTTTGTATAGGTATATCAATGTCAAGGAAGAATGTAACCCAATCATTTACAATAAAAACTCTTTTTGAGAAGTATTGTTTTCAATAGTTGCTGTCAAATGAGGAATCAACTTAGCTTTCATCCTTTTAGAACAACGTATGCAAAAAAAAGTCAAATGTTTCAAGATTTGCACCGAGAGGTATTACCTCATTCATTTTTTAACGTGACATTGTTTGCATCCCATGTAAAAAGAACAAGTGCATAAACTGAAAGACAAGTAACCATTTATTTGGGGGGGGGGAATTTGTTAATACGTTAACAAATCATTATTAATAGATTGACAAAAATATAGATTTTCTTTTTCTTGTTGCTTTACATTTGTGAGTATTTTGTCATTTTCCCTTCAAAAATTTGTAACTTGTTGCAAATGTGCAATACGTTCTTCGTCACTTATAGGTGCAATAATAGTTGTTGTTCTGATTTGAGACGATTGTTGCTTTGAAAAACAAATGATAAAGTAGGGCTTTGTTTGGAACTCTCCAAGAACATATTGTTAATCATCTCCCAAAAAACTTGTAAACACGATCTATTTTTTTCCATGTAGATATTTAAAATCAATAAAGGAAAATGGTTCAAGATAAGGGGTACAAATTTTCTAATTAATGAAAGAAAGTGTGGAATGCTAACTTACAGCTTCTCTATCTTCTTGCTCAAATTCATCAACAAATTCTATATTGTAAATTGTTTTTGCATTTGATGTGGTTTTCTCCCCTTCATCTCTGAGTACAACAACCAAAATCGTATCTTCACAAGGCATTGATCTTTGTTCTTCAGTTATACTAGATAAACTAGTGTTTGAGAGGAAACAATTTTCTATCATTTTTGGAGACATTGTAAACAATTTTGTGTCTCCATTGAGACAACACTGACCATAGGTGCATCTCCTTTGTCGTATGCTTGTCTACTTTTTTGAACGAAAAAAATTCAATTCTTAACCAATTTCTTTTTTTGATAAAGCTATCAAAAGCATGAATGAAATCTTTATCAATGAAGGCAGTGATCATTGTAAACCACTGTTCATCAACTAAACCTATACTTATGTCTATTCGGTTTGCATATGGATAGCAATTGTATTGACCATATATATTCAAGATTTACCTTCAGATGCTTCTGCATGTTTGATTCTATCAAAGATATCACTTATCATCATGGATTTTATTGAAGAAGCTATCATTTGCAACTATAAATTTTAAAGTGATATTTAGAATTGGAATAATGTGTGTACTGTACACATATAAAGTGATAAAAGTTTTGAATTACACATAGAATCTACTTCAATAAATAATAAACAATTGTAGGGAAAAAACATATTATAGGAGAAAACAACAATTGCAGAAGGAAAAAACGTATTGTTTATGTTTTTTTGTGGAAAATAAGATCACTTATCTAAAGGATGGAGCCCATGAAAATTGTATACAATAGCATAATCAAGTTCATAAGGCTGAAACGCCTCCAAAAACTTAATCAAAGCTGGGCAATGAGAAAGGTTGTACTATTTATTGTTTTGTCACAAACTCGCTTCAGCTTGTATACAATGTATTCTTCTGCTCCAACCTTTGGATCAGTTATGTTTATGATGCTTTTGATGATGGTGGCAGGAGTATAAACTTCTTTGCTGTATTTGGTTTTGTTAGATGTAGTGATAGTTGTACTAAGTCCAACAGTCCCCAAATAGACATCTTCTTTTTCATGAGAAAAATAGAGTACAACATTTTTGGAGCACATGTTGTTGTGTAATGTACTGCATCGATGCATATACATGATTGTACTTAATGAGCTGTGTACCAATACTAGTGCACGTCTTTTGACTCTTTGCAAGGTTCTCACTTTTCTTGGTCAATTTGGAGGGATCTTACTTATAAATCAAACTCATAATCCTTTTTTCACTTTCTGTACATTAAAGAAAAGGTCATAAAATTTGAATGACTACAAATCCATATGCACAATAATCAATGTAAAACTAATAAAGCACATTAACATTTACACCATAGGCTAAACAACCAAGAATTGGCTGAGTAAGAGGATACCAAACCCTCTTTCCAATGATAGCTTATTGTGCTCTTGTCCTTACAATAACCTTTTCTCAGCTTCATCAACATCTTGTAAAAAGTATTTTTCATCACAAGTACAAAGCATAATGGTATAAAATAAGTAATCTTTCAAGTTAGTCTTAACTATATGGCTTCCTCATTCACTTTGAATAAATAACACATCACACAAATAAAAAATCCTTTATATGACAATGAAAACACAAAAGAAGAAGCCAGGGATAACTTACATGTTCAATCTTTAAAGTAGCCACTAACTTTAGCTCATCATTTGTAGTAGTACTATGAGCTGAGCTTGAACTTGTATGCGATGCAATCATTGCTATTTAGAAACCATTCAGAAGGAAAGAGACTATTAGATAAGGATATGAGTGATTCGTTAGCAAAGTTGGACAAAAGAAGGTTATCATGGTGGACAAAGGAGGCTTAGGTAGAGATAGGTCAAACCAAAGGGAGATTATTATGGACAAACAAAGGTTCTTTTGTGTTGGACAAAAGAAGGTTCTCATGATGGACAAAGGAGGCTCGGGTAAAGATAGGTCAACCAGAGGGAGACTATTGTGGAATTTTCCAAGTTAAAGAAGGGATTGTTGTTTGACTTCTTCCAGAGCATGACCTTTCTTGGGTAATTAGAATTCTCGGGATTTGAAAGGTGCCATATATTTAAAGTGTCCATGCAAGGGCCTGGAAATGGTGTAGAACTTGTTAACAAAATGAGTTCAAGAGGTGAACTTGGAAATCCTTGGTTGTGCTTTGATTTTGTGAAAATAATGCATGATTGGACAACAATGGCTTGCCATGTATACAATCCTTATTTCCAAGAAATGTAAACTATTGCAAATGGGGATTTCAAATTAGAGGATACACAAGCAAAAACATTATTTTGAAGCCTTCTAACTAAAGTGAAGTAGAAGGAAGGATACAAAAAACCTAAGTTCAAAGGGTCCACGGTTGATGAGGCTCAAGGAAATTGGCATGCAATAAGGACTGTATACAATGGAGGGCCTGACAAAGTGATGATAGGGAAAGAAAGGTCTTGCCTATTTCATTGGGACCAGAGTTTGCATCAACATACAAAAAGTTTATACCTCCTCATAGCCAAGAGTGTTAAAGAATATGATGTTAAAGAATATGTCCATTGTGCTATGGGTGGGTGGACACTAACTATTCTATGTTGTAAATATACTTTGGATAATAGTTAAAAGAGAAGAAGAGAAGAGCAACTTGTTGAATGGCTGCTGCAAGTAACGATTGTGTGTGTGTCTTGATGTGTGTTGGTGTGTGTGCGTAGTCTCCTTTTCTACCTTCTCCATCACCTGCGCACTCTACAAAGTGGTATCAGAGCTTAGTTTAAAGAGCTACAGTCAATACACATGTTTCCGCAGCTCTGAAAACAGCAAAAAAGAGAGGTTTTTTGGTCATAAGTCCCTCACCCGAACTCGGAATACAGTGATCCAAGAGTCTATCTTTATGTTTTTGGGCATTCCGTACGCATTGGCATACTCAAATTTGCCAAAATTTGCAATTTTCTGTAGCAAACAGCCAGCTCACACAAGCATAGGAGATGTGCAGTTTTGCACTCGGCAATAGATTTACAGGTTACAAGTGAAGAATTCAGCATTTACACAGGTTTTGGAGAGTGACATAGAGCTTTTGCATCATGATATTGTGTTATCGAAGATTATGTTTGGTTGTTGTGGGTCCGTTATGGACAGCCGCCTATGTAAGAAAGGTTGTGGGAAGAAGTTGAGGCGGTTATATTGTCAGATTGAGTACTTTGTGGTTATGTATGGATATGCGGTCAATGTATTTTGGAAAACTGCAGCCTTTGTGAGGGTCGAGTGAGGTTTTTTGAAGCCTTGCCTTGGGAGCTTTGGTACCTTGGCAAGGTGGATTAGGTATTGGAGCGAACCCCCGACTGGCCCCGCGAAAGACCTCATATGTCGTTTATGACTATGGGAAGAAGGTGGATGTATGGATATGTGGTACATGACAGCGTATGGATTGCATTTGCATACAGGTCCATGTGGACCTGTATGGACATGTGGACATTGTTTTAGAGTATGGATTGAATTTGCATACAGGTCCATGTGGACGTTTTTTTAGAGTATTTATGCATAGTATTGAGTTAGTCTGTGGCACAACGGGTCAGTGGATTTTTCCTTGGTAGTGAGAGATTTTCTGTCAGTGTTTATGAGCACTTTGGTTGAGATTGTCACTTGAGATATTGTCCAAATACAAACGAAACTCTGCCGAAATTTTGTCAAAATCCTTTGGAAGAAATTGAGAGAGTAAAGATGGCAGAAAGTTCAACTCAAGTCACGCAGATTGTTGGAGAGAAGCTGACCAGAGATAACTACAATATATGGTCTTACAGGATGGAGAACTTTATCATGGGCAAAGGTTTATGGGACTACATTACAGGTGAACAAGAGTGTCCCGAGGTTGGTTTGGAACCAAATAGAGAGAATGTTGAAGCACATAAAACATGGCAAGCAGGAGTAGAAGCTTACAAGAAGTGGATCGAGAATTCAAGGAAAGTGATGCATTGGATTTCACTATGCATTAGTGACTTCTTTATACCACATGTGAAGAAGGCTCAATCTCCAAAGGAAGCATGGGAGATACTAGCAAGAATGAACAGCTCCAATACAGAACCACGAAAAGTTCACTTGAAGCAAAGGTTACATTGTGTATGGCAAGGAAATAGATCCATATCAGATTATGTGACAGAGATAAAGCAAATACAGGAAGATCTTGCGAGCATTAATGTTGAAGTTCCAGATGATGACTTAGTTTCAGTGACATTGAATGGTTTGGACCGGAATACAAGTCATTGGAGACATCTATATCTGTTTGAGGACACATGCCCGATTTTGAAGAGTTAATAAACCTTTGTTTGCAAGAAGAGGTGAAGTTAGGCAAGTCAAGTCCTTCTACATCAAATAACAATTCCAGAGATCATGTTTTTTACTCTAGAGGTCGTGGAAAGAATAGAGGTGGAAGAGGAAACTATGGTCGTGGAAACAATGTTGGAAGAGGTCCATGGCAAAACCAACAAAGTCAAAGTTACAATGATTATAGCCAAAGAGGCAGGGGGAGAGCCCGAACTTGTGGACGTGGAGGTGGACGATTTGTACATCCTCAAAGAGATGGGTATTGTAACAGATGTGGCATTTATGGTCATTTTGAAAGAGAATGTTACACAAGGCTAAATCAAAATCGTGATCGTGGTGGAAGAGGTCGAGGTTATGGCAGACATGGAGGAAACTTTGTTGGGTACAACCCTCATGATCAAAACATATATGACAATAGATCGAGTGGACATTTACTTCCTATGGAGTATGTTGTGGAAGCATGGTGGAGCCACATCATACAATGATTGGTATTTAGATAGTGGTGCCACAAATCATATGACTTATCATGGTGAATGGTTTGACAGAAAAGAGAAGTTAGAAGAGGATGAGTTTGTCGCTACAGGTGATGATACTATGCATCGGATTACACATGTTGGTTCAGTTCCATTGCTAAAAAAAGACGGGACATACAACACATTAGGAGATGTTCTATATGTGCCTTCAATCACAAAGAATTTAGCATCAGTTGGACAAATGACAGATCAAGGGTTTCAAGTCCGTTTTAATCGTTATGGCTGCTTCATAGAGGAGTTTCACAAAGGCAGACCATGCAAGATATTGGCACGTGGAAGAAAGAAAGGTCGCTTGTTTTCATTGGAAGCTAGAGATCCATGTTTACACAGTGGTATGTATGCAAACAAATCAGCCACTCAAGATAATTGGGCAGAGTTATGGAATAAGAGGATTGGTCATGTCAATTTTAGAAGACTAAAGCATATGCAATCAAATCAAATTGTACGTGGATTACCAAAGTTTGGCAGATTGAATTTTGATCATGTTTGTGAAGCTTGTCAATTTGGAAATCAATCTCGTTTACCATTTCCAAAGAGGGGGAGAATTAGCCAAAGTCCTTTGGAAATTGTTCATTCAGATATTTGGGGACCTTGTGATCATGCTACACCAAATGGTTGTCGATATTTTATCACATTCACGGATGATTACAGCAGAATGACATGGGTTTACTTTCTAAAGGCAAAGTCAGAGGCATTTGAGATATTCTTGGAGTTCAAAGTTATGGTTGAGAAAGAGAATGGTTGTCAAATTATATGCCTACGTACAGATGGAGGGGAAGAGTACATGTCACATAGTTTTGATGATTACTTGCGTGAACAAGGCATAAGAAGACAGATTACTTGCAGATACACACCACAACAAAATGGAGTTGCTGAGAGAAAGAATAGAGTCATAGTAGAGATTGCAAGAGCCATGATGAATGAGATGAATATGCCATTAACATATTGGGATGAAGCAGTTCATACAACAGTACACATTATGAATCGAACACCAACAACTGCCATTCATGAAATTTCACCTTATGAGAGACTCTATGGGATCAAGCCAACAGTTTCCTACATGAAAGTTTTTGGATGTGTTTGCTATGTTCATGTGCCAAATGAAGTAAGAAAGAAGGTGGAGCCAAAGGCAGTGAAGTGTATATTCTTGGGCTACCCAGTTGAAAAGAAAGGTTACAAGTGCTATGATCCTATGACAAGACAAGTTTTTTTCAGTAGAGATGTCAGATTTTGTGAGCATGAACCATGGTATAAACCAAAGCCAGTGATGATAGAAGATGAGTATGAAGAGCAAGAGAATGTGCGTCATGTTGTTGATAAGCCAGGACCATCAACAAGAACTATTTCAGGACCACATATGGCAGAGGAGAGTACAGGAAGTGTCAACCCATTGAGTGGTCGTTTACGAGATAAGAAGCAAGACGAGAAAGGCAAGAAGAAAGTGGTTGAAGAGAGTTCTGGAGATGAAAGCCTCGATGAAGAGAATGCTTTACCACATTTGAGGACACCTGGCAGTAAGCATATTGAGAAATATGTACCCCCATATCCAAGAGTTGAAGAGGAGAGTGCACCACAGTTGAGAAGATCAGAGAGGGTGCGTTATCCAGTTGATAGATTGACATACAATGGTTACATGCGTACACATTATGCATACATGGTTTCACGTGTGCAACATAAAGAGCCTACATGTTTTCAAGAGGCAATTGGAAAATCAGAATGGGAGTCAGCTATGGATGATGAGATGGATGCTCTTGTGAAGAATGACACTTGGGATTTGGTTCGCTTGCCAAGTGGAAAGAAAGCAATTGGTTCAAAATGGGTATACAAAATCAAGTGCAAGTCAGATGGTAGTGTGGAAAGATACAAAGCGAGGCTTGGTGCTAAAGGTTATGCACAAACAAAAGGTCTTGATTATGATGAGACATTTAGTCCGGTTGCAAAGATGACAACAGTAAGATTGGTGATAGCAATGGCAAGTATGTTTGGTTGGAAGTTACGGCAAATGGATGTCGATAATGCATTCTTGAATGGTGACTTGGAAGAAGAAGTTTATATGATACAGCCAGAGGGTTATCAACATCCAGAGTTTCCATATTATGTGTGTAAGTTGAAGAAAGCATTGTATGGTTTGAAGCAAGCATCTAGAGCTTGGTGTGAAAAGATAACCAGATTCTTGAAGAAGATTGGATTTAAACAGTCTACTGCTGATCACTCATTGTTTTTGAAGCATGTTGATGGAGATATCGTCGTTATTGTTATCTATGTTGATGACTTGATTCTCACTGGAAGTCATGATGAGCAAATTTTGCATGTCAAGAAGAGTTTGTTGAGAGAATTCAACATGAAGGACCTTGGTGAGTTGAGATATTTCTTGGGAATTGAAATTGTCAATACTTTATCAGGAATTTGGATGATACAAAGACAATACGCGTTGGATATGATTGAGAAGTATGGAATGACAGCGTGAAAACCGGTTGATACACCTCTTGATCAAAATGTGAAGTTTTTTGATGATGGACATTACATTGAGGATGTCACTATGTATCGCAAGATGGTTGGAAGCCTTGTTTACTTGACAATAACAAGGCCATATTTGAGTTATGCAGTGGGTGTTGTGAGTCAATTCATGCAAAAGCCATGTAAAAGTCATCTTGATGCAGTGAGACGGATTATGAGATATGTGAAAGCCACTGTCAGTTATGGAATGTTTTATGAAAAGAATGGGAAGCTTTGTCTTTATGGTTACACAGATGCAGATTGGGCAGGAGATTTTATGGATAGAAGATCTACAAGTGGTTATGCATTTTCCATTGGAAATGGTATGATAAGTTGGAGTAGCAAGAAGCAATCAACTGTAGCATTATCAAGTACAGAAGCTGAATATCGTGGAGCAGCTTTAGCAACATGTGAAGAGTCATGGTTGAGAGTACTTATGGTAGACTTTGGTTTTTACTATCTTGACAATGTCATTATATATTGTGACAATATTAGCAGTATCATGTTGGCAAAGAATCCAGTCTACCATGCTCGCACTAAACACATTGAGGTACATTATCACTTCATTAGAGAAAAAGTTTTGGCAAATGAGATTGATTTGGTGTATGTGAAGACAAATGATCAAGTTGCGGATATATTCAAAAAAGCTCTTGGAAAGGAGAAGTTTTGCTACTTTCGTGAAGCATTGAGAATCCATCATATGCAAACTCACTCTGAGCTTGAGGGGGAGTGTTAAAGAATATGATGTTAAAGAATATGTCCATTATGCTATGGGAGGCTGGACACTAACTATTCTATGTTGTAAATATACTTTGGATAATAGTTAAAAGAGAAGAAGAGAAGAGCAGCTTGTTGAATGGCTGCTCTGCAGGGTAACGATTGTGTGTGTGTCTTGATGTGTGTTGGTGTGTGTGCGTAGTCTCCTTTTCTACCTTCTCCATCACCTGCGCACTCTACAAAGAGGACTTTAAGTATAGATGTAGACAATGGAAGAAAGCTCCATCTAAAGTAGCAGCTAAGGTAGATCTTGAGAAACTACAATCATAGCTAAGAAACGGCCATGCAGGCAAGACAAAGGTCTCTATGCTTGAAACATGGTTGTTATGGTGGCATGCAAGAGTCAGACATTGGGGAGAATTTTAATGGAAATGGCCCTTGAACTTTGAGAATAGAGGAATTAAGAGAATTAGAGTGAGCATTTTTAAGAGACTACTTTGAGAACATAGAGGGTGAACTTAATTAGCGGTAGCAACATAACCATTATACTTAATTAACTTGGCATGAATAATACATTTGTAGGAGAGAGAGTTTAGAGAACTTGACAATAGTTGAGGACCGAATTCATGTTAAGCCGGTCCGCCCTCCACTAGACTTTTGTATTTTAGATTCTCCCATAAGGAGAGACTTGGTATAATACAATCTTTTTGTTCCTTGTGACCTAGGTGATGCAATGAAGATGGAAAGCTTCATGCATCACAAACATAACATAGACTTTGTAGAAAGGATTAACCATCCCCGGCCTCAGTCTCAAGGCTTCAAACACCTTCAAAGGTGGAGAGACTAGCAGGGAATGAGTGTAGGGTAGAGGAAGAAGAAACATTCATAGGAGAAAGAAGTAGTTCCTCTCTTATCATCACTCTTCTTGCTAGCATACATAATAGCATAATAATGAAGATGGAGAAGATGGCAAGCTTAAGCATTGAAGCATGGCTCTTGGTTGGATTTGCATTCCATAGCCAAGAGTGTTGGTGTAGGCTCCCAACTTCTCATAAAGCTTGGAGAAGGAGATGGAGTTCTTGCACTTTCACCAAGTGAGAATGTGTGAAAAATGAGTATGTGAGAGGTTGTATACCGCCAAGCACACCCCTTGCTTGCTTTGGTAGACCCCTCCTTGTAGCTCAAGCTTGAAGCTCATTGGACCCCTCTAAGCCTAGCCAATCATATGCATAATGCATTTCAAGCAACATGGGTAGCATTAGGACAAGTGTCCTCCTTACCTCTTTGAGAGAGAGAACTTGAAAATATCTAGATATTTGTTGAATTGAACTAGAAGCTCATTGGACCCCTCTTTAGCCAATCCAATAGGATTCAAGCACACCATGTGGCTAAGCATAGGGAGAGCTTGACACGTGTCCATATGCCCCGTCAAAAAGGGGGTGCCCTTTGGGTGAGTGGAAGGTTAAGTCAAAGATTTCCCTAACTTTAGGGCTTTCCCCTTACTTTATAGGATCTCTTTTTTACTCAATTACCTTACCCCCCATGCCCGAAAAGCTTCTCAACCACCTTCCTCATCAAGCATGACAAGCACCTCAAGCACCTTAGTCAGCAAGCACGACAAGCACCTTACTGATCAAGCATGACAAGCACCTCAAGCTTGGGTCGGGTTCCCATTTCAAGCTCAACCCTAGCTTGCCTAAGGTCTAAGGACTTTTAACACTAACCTTTGGAGGTCTTTAATGAAGCAAGGGTTAAGGTCTTTTAAGCTCCATTAGATTCACGTTGCTCTTTAATAGACTACCTCCTTTTGGACCCCTATTGAGATGAAACCATCTCTCTTCTTGGTCCCATGCTGAGATAAGTCTAGAAGTACTTATTGCACATTGCTCTTTGGTAGACGGTCTCCTTTTGGACCCCTATTGAGATGCAACCATCTGTCCTCTTGGTCCCCTGCTGAGATAAGTCTAGAAGCACTTATTACACATTGCTCTTTGGTAGAGAATCTCCTTTTGGACCCTATTGAGATGTAACCATCTCTCCTTTTGGTCCCTTGCTAAGATAGGTCTAGAAGCACATGTCTCTATTCTAACTCTTGTTCCCATTTATTCTCCCACATTAAATGATCAGTTTAATATGAGAAAATCATTTGGGTTAGCTAGATATTAGAATTTATGAAAAGAATACATGATTAAGGTAACTTTTTTCTTTTTTCTTGTTTGATATATATAAGTGCTATGCCTAATTAATTTCATTGTGTACACAAACGAGGCAATGGAGAGTGATGAAAGGCATATGGTTCCAAGAGAAAACTTGGCAGAGTCCATCCATAGTGACTGGTTAGCCTCAAATTATGGCATTAAATATGTCTCCTTGTATATTGCTTGTCAAGGAGATCTAACCACTAGTGTCTTGCAACAAGGTATGACTCATTTCTCAAAGGTGGACAAAAAGGGTGTGGCCTAAGATTGCAAAAAATAAAAAATAGGAGAGCTTCAATGTCTATGATGCCACTAGCAGCAAGAAACATTATTGATCTAACCAAGTATGTACCAACGATTTAAAAAAATCGCTATTAATAGGAATCTTGAGCGATTCCATAGCAAGGACAGTATGCACAAGACGATGATGAGCGGTGATGGTGGTAGCAAGATGACGGGCAATGAGCAGACACAAGCGCGAAGCCAAGCAAGACCATGAGCAAGAAATGGTAGAGCAGGGGCCGGTGACCGCAGCCGTTGAGCTAAGAAGGCTTTTTTTTGTATTTTTAAACTGTCACAGATCAGACATCATAATGGCTTCAGTGGGATGGTTAGTGCAAAGCCCCTTTGTGATGGCGCACGTTGCGTGCTCAACTCCCTGCACTCGATTGGAGTTTTACTCTAGCTTGCAAAAGAATGAGGCAAATGAGGCATTTGCGAAGATTCCAGGCAATAAAATTACAAGCGAACCAATATGTAGAGTGTGCTTTCCAAGAAGGTGGTAATGGAGTTGAATATACCCAAAAGGATAGTATCCCATAGATGGTGATGTGCAAAAAATAAGAAGAAAGCATCAAGGCACACTTGAAACACCTATTAAGGAAGGTAACCCCCGCTGCATAGATCACACCACAACTCTAGAGAATATTGTGATCAAAAGGCCTACAAGTCGACTGGCCAATTGCAAACGGGACATGCTTTGACCATGTGGAAAAGGTTGCACTATGGGATGCAGGCTTTGATTTGTCGAATTCTAATGGGGATGCACCTCTAGAAATAAAAAGTATCCCACCTATGAAAATCAAGGGGAAAATCACCATATATAATGATGTGGATATTTATCCCCTACAATGTGATGGAAAGAGGGTGATTATCTATAGAGCTAATACTAAGGATATGGATGCATGGATCCAAAGACAAATTGAGATGGTTTGTAGAATCAACAATATCAATGTTGTGGAGGAGCATGTGGAGTTTAGCATATAAAAAACAAGAAGCAAAAATAATGAAGAATTGTACACGTGGTGATTTTGACCTTTCCTTGCTACAATTGTGAGGACTTTCAAATGCAGGTACATGGGGGCAAAAGGTTCATGGACTATAAGAATCTTTTTTTTTCCTCAAACATCTAGAACTTGATATGAATCAACAAAATTTTTCCCACCAAGATACATTAACAAAGAGGGAGCCCAAAAAAGGACCTTCATCCCAAGTGGCCATTATGGGCACCAGATGTTTCTTGCGATTGTTATCTATCTAGATTCTGACCATTGCTTGCCACATTGCTTATTCAGGAGGGAAACCAATCTGTCGACACCATAAGGGTGTTCTACACATCCTTGGTTTGTGGTTTAAGGAAGTGTTCGTTTGTAGGTCAAGCCATGCCTTCCACTTGAATCTAGACTCGCAAATAGGTAGCCAACCTCTATCTAGATGTCTAAACCTCTATTGGCTAGCAATCTTTTAGTCCCACAAAGGTGAAACTGGGAGGTTATTTGGCATGTTCCTTTCCAACATCTGTTGCTGCTGTCCAAAATTTGACCCAATAGTCGAAGTCCTTTTATGGAAATTTCCTCTAGAATGGATTAAAAAAGATGCTTCCTGCCTTAGATAGCCAAGGGGACCAGTGAGTTATAGGGTTGTGAAGTACCTTGTTATCTCTCCCCATTCCAAGGCTTCTGTTGCTTTGCTGCATTTATAAACTAGCTCACCCATTGTGCCTCCAACTTTTAGGTTAGACCACTGAGGGGTAAGCAACTTGTCGTGCATCTCAAGCCCTTTCCATTGTCCACCTTGAGAGCATAGTTTGGCATTGTCCATCATGGATTTTGTCATAATAGCCCATGTCTGGTCTTGCTTCATGATTGCTACCACAAACTTGTCGCACTTGGCCTTCGCATGAGTATTAGGGTTAAGGATCCCAATATTGCCTTGCTCTATAGTACTTGCAATAGAATCCCTCTATTGAAGCAAATCTTCTTATCTCTTGCAAATATGGTGACACTAATGAAATCAAATTGTATGGAATTGAAGGCTTACTAAAGTACATCTATGTATCAAGTTGTGATTTCTTTTTGCCTGCTCAAGGCCTTAGTACTCATATGGGTGAAGGTTGTTCAATTTTAGTTGTTTGACATGTCTCCCTCAAGAAAGGCTTAAAAGTCTTGAAGAGAAAACATTATGTCTTTTCAAATGCTATTTCCAAAGATTGCATTCATTTTTTTGACATGCTGAAAAAGCTGCAGAGAACAAAAGATTAAAAAGTGTTCATAGAAATTTTATCCATGATGTGAAGTATTGATTCAATATTTTTTTTTATAGATTTTAATTTGTAAAAAATCATTTAAATTAAAGACTTCACAAAGATTCATGTCATTGGATTGTTTTATTATTTTTTAGGCTTATTAAATCTATTTTTCTTTATGAATGCATACAATTAATCTTTTGTTTTAGTTTTTTAATGTTTGTTTCAAAGTAATGTGCATGTGCACACACGCACACACATATACCCACTTTGTACACGCACACACACACACACACACTATATGATAAGTCCTACTGTTACATTGAGTTTTAAAATGCTAAAACCAAGAGTACACACGCACACGTGATATTTTGACTACTCATAAATAGGTCTGAAATGTTTCAACATATACCTATCTCTCCGTAGTGGGTACGAACTTACTTGGCAATGATAAGGTGGTAGCTTAGTTTTTTTTTTATAATGACATCGCATAAATGTCTGTAAAGCTTGTCATACTGACAATCACTGTTCAGAGATGAGCTATACCCCTTTCTAGATTTCTACATAAAGGAAGTTTTTTTAAAATTAGGTTATGTTGGTTTTGTGGGGAGCGGAATTTCTTCTTGTCCCCTCGCCCTCAAACTAGCAAGTTTTGGAATTTGAAAATAAACACAGATACATAGTCTTCCCTAGCACGGATGAGGGATTTATAGGAGTGTGGAAACTACTGCAAAATTTGCTATTGTACTTTTTTGAAAACTCAAGATTAAAAAAAAAATGGGTTTTTTGAGCCACAATGACTATTTGGCATCACCTCTATGCGGCACTATTACAAGCCAGTTCGCTTGAGCACTAGCTGCAATAAACACACACACACACACACACACACACACACACACACAATCACACTCACATGCAGTTACTGCATGGTAAACTGTGCAATCAAGGTTTTTTTTAAGAGAGTTCTTTTGATGAGCCACCTGGACTATTTAGCAGCACCTCTACGCAGCACAAGCCTTGTCACTTGCGCACTGGTTGCAATACACGCACACACACTCACACGCGCACGCACGCACGCACGCACACAATCACACTCACATGCTCTCCTTGCATGGTAAACTGGGCACCCTACTCGCGAGGTAATAAAAACACAATCTGGCTGCACTCGAAAAAGCCTGACATAGGTGACGTTTTCGTGCAATAAAAAACCACCTACAGCACCAAGTAGTGGAACGGACTTTGGCTCGTTACTTTCCTGCGCTCTCTCTTGCTCGAAAACACAAACACACACACACACACACACACACACACACACACTTGAAATCTATTTAAACACAAATATTGGGAGGAAGTTGAACTCCATTGTATTGCCCTTATACAACTGCGATACATTGATTATTTTTCCTTAAGCTTCTCAAACAATATCTATCAGAAGCATAGGCACTCATAATTAGTTGAAGCACATGCAATATAACTCTATATCCCCTTATATTTCAATTTGTACATATGCCTTAAAACGTCCATTCACTATCTCGCTTACTCTCTGACAGTGACCTTTGAAAGAGGAATAACTCAAAACGGACCAGAAAGCGGGTGAGCATACAATTGCAGTGCCAAAGGTATCCAAAGCATTTACTAAGTACCGCAGTCATGGCAGATAAACGAACGGATACTAACTCCGTGGTCGCATCCTCCTCCTCTCAGGTGGTTTACGTTCTTTATATAGCATAATTTTAGTCTTTTATAAATTAAATGGGCTCATGTTGGTAATAGATCACACAAATTCTATATGCGTAACCCTAGCACATAGAAATAATTAAATTTGCTTTTATGCTGCTACTCATGTTTGTTTTTTAGAGCAAATTCTTAAATATGGTCAGATCCTTTGCTAATTGAGAGTATACTCTTCCTGCATCAGGTAGATTGTCACCTAAAAAATTCTTAGTTTTCTCCTTCTTTAAGAACCTAATTTGATTATTTATACTTAGGTTTACACATTACAGCTTGTTAAATTAATAAGTCTGTGGAAATTTGTCCTTAGATTGGCATAATTGTGACATAGCTAAAGAAATTTTCATTTTCTTACTGCCATATATTATCTTAGATAATAATAGTAGCAATTTCACTACTTTCAGTCATGAGAAATGCCATATACTGATAAAATGACTCAGAAACCAAATAAGACTATCCTTGAGATGGGTAAATAGATCTTATTTAACCACAGATATTCATAGAAGGGTACTTGCATACTTGTACATTTTCAAAGATAGTATGTAAGTTGTAACTCATATGTGGCCCTAAAAGACTACTAAAATCTTTACTTGTTTTTTTCCATAAGAGCTTAAATCTTGTTTAGGCTCTTTTACTAGTTAAGTAGCAAGTTTTACCTATCCTTGATCTTTACCAAGCTTTCACCCTCTTACACTTTCGAACTAAATCTTAAGTGACTACTCTTTGATACACGCCTATCATTGAACTTCGCTTGAACGCAAGGATAAAAGGGACATGGATGACAACGGTCAGATCCGCCCTATACCTGCATTCCATGTATAAACAAAATTGCTGATGATTTTTTTGTTTACATGATGGTTGTAGGTAAGGATTTCAACTTCGTTTATAATTAAATTCAAGTGTTGTTCGTACAATATTGTTGGCAGGGATATCTCTTCTACTGTTGCTACTTCATTTTTATTTTTTCGATGTAATAAAACATCAAAACTCCATTTCAAATATACATAAATTTTTTCTTGTAATTTTTTTATTATTAAGCTTTGTCACGTCTCTTTTTGAAGATACTGTTCAAGTTGTGAATAAAGTATAACGTTTAATACTCCAACACACACACACACACACACACACACACAGAGTAGTACTTCTTTCTCTGTATATTACCTAAAACCACTATGCTCTAAATCACACCTGGGTAGTTTTCACACATAGTGCCTTGCTGTAATAAAAACACCCCCGTATTGGTTTTTTTTTTCTATAATTCCACTTAAGCTATAGTTTAAAAAATGCCCATTTTTTGGGCTACATTGGAATAGAATCCATCGTGGGATGATACCCCTAAACGATTATAATTACAAAACCATAAACGTGGGCAGTTAAGTTGGCTGCGATAAACGAGGCTTAACTCGCACTCTATAGTTGTGCCACACGCATTGTCTCTTCCCTGCCATGCAAATGGCATGTAGATTACTCTGTTCTACAAAATCGGGCCTCATCAAAGGTGGCTGCTTTTGTTTCCCTAGTAGAAATAGCACTTGGCCTACTCAGTACTTGGAATGATGATGGATACCGCTTGCTACACGCCATGAGTACTCGGGTTCAACCTTCTTCTATTTAAAGAGGTGAGGGTGCATTCTGACTCTCACTTAGCCTTGTGTGTGTTTTATTTGCATAACCTGAAAGAGAGGATTGTGTGCATTCATTCTCTATTGTGTTGTTATGGAGCTTGCAGTGCAACCTACACAGGTCGGTTACTATATATTTGTTCTTGGTATTATGGTTATCTCTCCTTTGTATATATAGGTCTAAAGGTGATGTAAACACCTTTTCTTTTTTACAGGCATGTGAACCGTGTGACTTAGCTTGGTAAGGCGCACTGTGTGGGTGGCTAAGCTAGACGGTGTTTGACAGTTGAAAAAAACTTGGTGTGGGAAATTATGGTTTAAGGATCTCGTTACTGTTTCAGTTTATGTTTTTAGTTTTGTGAGGTTTTCCTTAAACAGTTTACTGCATAAAAATCGAGGGCACCTAAGGTATTGGAAATATGGGAAATTGGTTGATTGGTTTGCTTTACAATAATCCTTATAAAGGAGGATACAGCCTGGCTTGTTGAGCATAAATTAGGAGCATCATGTATTGGTGAGGCGACCTGCCGTGAACGCGTACTGTTCATATTTTTTCCTGTTTACCTCTTTGAAATAGGTAGAGACTTATAAAATGTTCCAAAGACTCTGGTTTTTTCCATATTTAATTATCAATGAAAAAGGTTTTTTTGTTTTTTCTCCCTAAACCATCTCATTAGGGCTATCATCCTTGTTGGATTCTTCTACATGGGTTATGGTTTGTCTGTCGTTCACTTAATCTGACTGAATATCGATGATATGTTGAGGGTAAGCATCATAAAAAACTACAAAACAATGTTGTAGCATTAAGAATGGTAATACTGATCTAACTATCAAGCTTAAAACTGGTTATTTTTTTGGAGGATTTAGCAGTAATTCCTCCCTCTTAGCCCTAAAAATTTCAAAGGACTATTTTGCCGGACACAAATGGTACCTTGGATGCTATATCTTGATGGCATAGCTTCAGCTATCTCTGCTCATGGGCAAACTAAACTCTGTCGTGATGTTTTACTGGTCTTAAGTCATAAAATCTTGGATTGGACACTCGCTGCATAGGATATTGAAGGTTCGGATCTTTTATGCCAATGTGGGTACTAAGACACTTAGATGAAAAGGGGTGGTGGTCTTTTGATCAAAATGTTATGTATAATAAATATCTATTAAGGTCCTTTAAAAAACGGGACTATATAGAAATCATATGTATAACTATCTCCTTAAAAATAAAGAAAAACTTTAATTTTTTAGAGTAAATTAGCTCTTTTTGGACATATGTTTTTAGTTTAAAAAAATTGTAAGTTGGACATGGATAACAACTGATATGGTCCATTGACACCTGTAAAACACATCCAAGGCTAACGTATATGTTGTACTTTTTGAATGGAGATTACACCTACACTTACTACTAGGGAAGTACTTATGTTATCAATATATATTGGAATGAGGCTTCATTCTCATAAACTCTATACAAAGATAATTCTAAGACTGAGTTGTTTTTGTACTTATCATTGATTTTTCTCTAAAGCCAGTTGTCTTTTGAATGTTAAAGTTCAATTATATCTTATTATTTAAGTAAAAACAACTACACACACACACAAAACAAAAACACATAGAGGGGCCTTTAAGCCACTTCATTCCAAGGATATATTAATAGCAATTGGATAAGGTGGGTCTTGATGTGTTTTACCTTTTGGAAAATCAAGCATAGAGTTAAAATTTGTCATTCAGCCTATCAATTTATGTCATTTGATCAATAAATTAACTTAGTAAAATTAAGCTACAAGCTTTAAATATAGTTTAAACATTTATGACATAGTAAATTTATTTGTGCAACTATTGAGTTTTATTAAATAAAAAATTTAAATGAATATTTTTACAAGCATGATTTAGAATATATAAACAGACACGATAAGTCATCAAATTATGCCTCAAGAGTTCACAAAAAAGAAAATATAGTGAGTTTTCTATTGTTTTTAAAACCTTCATTTTATTGTTTTAATTTTCTATAAGGTTAGTATAGCTTTTTGCTAATGTCAAAATGGTTTACATTAGACCTTCAAAAATCTACTTAAACAAGATTTTTTATATATTAAAGAATACATTATTAAACTATTAAATCTTCTTATTTAAAAGGAGGTTCTTGAATCAAAAGTATATTCCTACCACTTATGGTGAAGATCATAACGCAATTTTTCACAAAAGAAAAATTGCATACGTTGTGATTTTATTACTTGTTTGTATAGTTATGCAATCACAATATAATTTTTAGGGGATCAAAATCTGAGTTAATGATAACATGAGATGTCTTTTTATTTAAATGCTCATCTTTTAATTATTTTGCTCCTTTAGTGGTCAATGATTTGAGTATATTATTAAGAAGCTATAGAAGACCTAAGAAGCTATGATTAATATATATATTACTCACCATTGTGAGTATTGTAAAAAAGAAAAAAGAAAAGGAAGAAGCTATAGAAAATCTAAGAAGCTATGGTGATGGTGATCCCTATTGTAGAATATGCCAAAAGGCATGGATTGTTTCGGTGCCGAATGGCGTGTGAAGTTTCCTTTTAAATAAATCACATGTGTTTGCATTGTGAAGCATGTAAAATTTTTAACAGATTGTCATCGAAGGTGACGGAGTGGGATAGATCAATTGGTAGGCCGATCTAGACCACTAGGGTTTTGAAAGCCAATGTGACGTAGTCAAAATCTTTGAACTAAGGGGTTACATCACCTACTTTGTTTTACCATGTGCAAGTATGTGTCCTATAAACTTGTGTAAAAGAAAGTATGCTTCCTAGCGTGACTGCTTCAATTTCAATCCATAAAGTCTTAGACCACTTAAATCCAACGGTCATCTGCCCTATGGATCAATAAAGCATTTTAAAACCCAGAATAGTCCTCAGTGTGTGTGTGTGTGTGTGTGTGTGTGTGTGTGTGTGTGTGTATACAAAAACACATACACACAAGCACATTTGGGTCAAGGATTTTCCTACCATGATTTCTTTTTATATATATATATATATATATATTTCTTTCTTTCTTTATTTCTTTATTTATATTTATATCTATATCTACAATGTTGATCTTATCTTCCATAAGACCAAAATTCAAGTAGACATTGAAATTTTTAGCAGAGTAATATTCATGTAGATTAAAATTCACTTTTGCAACATATGATGGAGTCCTAGAGAGTTAGGACTTAAGAGGGACACATAAAGGGCCCTATTCATTCTCTAGGATGTGTACTCTGGCCTATCGACAAATTTGTCCCACTATGCCACCTTCATTCATAGTTTGTAAATGGAGAGAGATGGTGAGAGGCTCATGAGGAAAGGAGTTTAAGTAACCCCCCTCTTCCACACCTTGAGGTAAGCACTTTCCTTGAATTGAGGGCACTTCCTGAGGTGCACGAAGCCTAAAGGCTGATGATGATGGAGGGGAGGGGTGGTGGCCGATAGCTCATGTGGGGGATTCCCAATAGTCTACAATCAAAAAATAGTAAGAGAGAAAAGGGAAAGATATAGACCCAAGGAGTCCTTGGAGATAGGATCTAGAACCTTGTGGCAAGCCCCTCCCCAAAAGTCTTACCCCATTATATATTTATTGTGTGCCCAAAAGTGTACACATACTAATGAGGGTTGGTCATCAACTTAGGTCAAAAATCTTGGTCAGCGATGGTAAATTCAGTTGAAGATGATCAAAGTGGATTATCATGGCCTACTATGACTATGTGAAGTCTAAGATGCATTACATGGAGCCTTATTGAACCTATTTTTCAAAGTGTTTTGGTAAGGCTAAAAACCTGGTCAAAGTGATGAGTTGGCAAAAATCAACCGTGAAAATGCCAAACATGGTCATATGATAAATCATTAAAGCAAGAACAAGGAGAAAACAAACCATACAAATTTGTGCCCTCAATGGAACTACTAGTTGCAAATATGGGGATAAAAGATATTTTGGGCACCGCCTGGTCATTGCATGTATTTTTTGTATTATTCTTCAAGTGGTTCAAAGGAACGTTTGATGTAATATGATGATGTGATGATAGCCTGGCTTATAAAAGTTTCAATTTGTATCTTGTCAGCTCTCATTTTATGCCTAGACTAGTAATTTTTACCTAGTTTGAGCTTTACCTATAATTATCACTTTGTAGAATGTGAATGGGCTTTTGTCCTAATCTCTAAGCAAGACCTCTCTTCTTGTTGGATACAATCTCAAGCTTCCATGGTTTGCAATCTTGGTTTGTACTCTATCTTCCTGAGGCAATAAAGATCTTCTTTCCTTCTCTGTTCTCTTCTATTCTCTATTGGGAGTACATGTTTTATATCTCGCAATGCAAGTATGCTTATGACGCTATGTATGTGCTAGTGTATGTATGGAAATAGTCAAGACCTTGGTGCCCTACAAAATATAAAGAAAATGCACAAAACAAGACACACACACACACACACACACACACACACACACACACACACACACACACACACACACACACACACACACACACACACACACACACACACACACACACACACACACACACACACACACACACACACAGAGAGAGCAAGCAATGTCGACATGTGGACCTGCAAGTGAGAGGAGGAGAGGTAGACAAGAGAGAAGAAGAATGACATGAGCACTATGTATATCTCTCCTTCTATGGAAGTGAGCTTCTTTATTCTACATGTGATTAATTTATAGACGAAAAGTATAGCTTAAAATAAATACAATCCACATATGGTAAAAATAAATATCATCCAAACTATATTTACACCAGAGATATAATTGCTCTAACGATAATTTGTGCATGCACTCTAAATTTGTACTTGAAGCAGCCCTTGCCAATGCATTGGCATGGTGGTACGTATCCACAAGGAGAAAAATGGTTTCCCATCCAATGTTTAGGAAAAGTGGTTAGTCTTATACTTGGCTTACCTTCTTCTAGCACTTATTTCTAGGTAAGGTTCAGTAAGCTAGACATATATTGAGCATTAGATTTATTAAGGTGAGAAATTTAAAGGAATGTACATGAAATTCTTGGGACTTTGAGAGCAATTATTCATCGGAACTTGGGCCAAAAGGTTGTAAAATGAAGCCTTTGTACGACTTTATGAAGGGAAAATTTGGCAGTTATCAATCTCTCTCATCATCTTTGTCTTGTTCTATAAAGCCTTTGTATGATGTTATGGAGGGGACTCAAATGAATGGGAGTTAGGTAGTTATGAATCTTTCTCATCATCTTCTTACTCTCTATTTGTATGTAGGTGTGTGCAATCATGCAGATATGTTTCCATATCTGCATTTGGTGGTTTTTAAGTGGTGCGAGTCCCTTCAAGTTTGGGAAGTAGGCGGTTAAGGCAAAGATTTTCTCCAACAGGTTTTTGACGAGTCTGCTAGTTAGTTAGTCTATGATAAAGAGTTCTGCAAATAAATTTCCTACACTTCATCAATTTGCAAACAAGTTTTTTTCAATTTGTCCTCTTGCAGTTAAAAAGCCGAGAATAATTCGTAATCTTCAATTCTATAGTTTTTCAATGTGCAACAGAATTTTCCTATAGCAACAATTTACCTTCAATTTACAATTGTACAGTATTCAATTTGCATTGCTTGAGGAAAGTAAGAAATTGTGTAGCAAAGAAGCAACTTGGAAGTAGTGAAGCTAGTTTTTGAGTCTGCAAAAGTTAGCAAGTCAAAGCTCTTAGCTTAGAAGTTGATATTGAAGCATCAAATTTTTTAATCTACAATAGAATTGGGACTTTTCTTGATGGATGCTTGATGCAAGTAAGACGTATCTGGTGGTTCTTGCATAAAATTCATCTAACCTTTTATTTTAGAAACATTGAAGCAAGCATAAGTAGCAATGTGTCAAACTTCTTTGTGGATGTAAATATAGCATTGTATGCTCTCCACTTCAAGCATGCATGTAGTCTCTTTTTGGTGTGGTGCACTAGATGTGAGAGCTAGCATAGCTATTTGATTTCTCTTTTAAAAAATGGGTACGAAGAAGAAGAAGTGTGAGATGTATTTGGAGAGTGTTCATAGTATTAATAAGAAGTATTCATTTCTTGTCCTAACGGAGAATTATGCAAATATTGGTGCTTGGAAATTTTATTTAAAAGTTTCAAAAACTTGTTACTTTGTTAGCATATAGCAAGATTCAAAAATCTTAAAGGACGTTCTTCCACGTGGCATTAATATTCAAACATTTTATTTTTACTGAGCTCACCTATCTTTTACATTTATAATCTATTTTTGTCTACACACTTAGCTTTTGCTTGCTTGCTGCACATCAAATTTTTTGGTTGATGAAGATCATGTGGCAAGGAAGCACAGATTACAAGATTGCGCATCAAATCCAGGGCAATAACTCTTTAGATGCAATCACCTATGCAGGCATCTTGAAGGCAATCACCTATGCAGGCATCTTGAAGGCAAGCACAGATTGCAAGATTGCGCATCAAATCCAGGGCAATAACTCTTTAGATGCAATCACCTATGCAGGCATCTTGAAGGCATGTGTCTCTATGCAAGATGCTGATATGGGCACAAAAATTCCCAATTACATTGTTGAAAAAAGATGTCATGCTTGGCACTATCTTGGTCGATATGCATGACAAATGTGGTGCATTTGAGAAAGCACAAAAAGTGCTTGAGGAGATTCCTATCCACAATATTGAGAACTTGTAGCCTATTTTAAGTGGATGCAAAGCAAGGGCCTCTCTCTAGATGCAATCACCTACGCATGCATCTTGAAGGCATATGGCTCTACGCAAGATGTCGATATGGACACAAAAATTTACAATTATGTTGTTAGTCAGAGTCTATTGAAAAAAGATGTCGTGCTTGGCATTGTCTTGGTTGATATGTATGCCAAATGTGGTGCGCTTGAGAAAGCACAAAAGTACTTGAGGACTTCCTATCTGGAATGTCTCCTATTGGAATGCAATGATTGCGGAATGTCCACAACAAGAGCAGGGCAATAAAGCCCTAGGCTATTTTTAGTGGATGCAAAGCAAGTGTATCTCTCCAAATTCAATCACCTATACTTTTGTCTTGAAGGCTATGCATCTTGAAGGCATGTGGCTCTATGCAATTGCTCAAGGAGCTTCCTTTCCAAAGTGTGGACTCTTGGAATGCACTGATTGCAAGATTCACCCCATAGGGGCACGGCCAAAAAGCTCTAGTCTAATTTTAGCATATGCAAAGTGAGGGCCTCTCTCTAGATACAATCACCTACACATGCATCTTGAAGGCATGTGGCTCTATGCAAGATGCTGATATGGGCACAAAAACTTCACACTTGCTAGTCAAAAACTGTTGAAAAAAAGTGTCATGCTTCGCACTACCTTGGTCAATATGTATGCCAAATGTGGTGCACTACAAGATATACCCAGCATGGTGAAAGGGTTAGTGTCAAGGCGGATGAATGTTAGTAGCATTAATTGATAAGTAACACAATGTTATTAATCACAATATTGATTAAAACAAGGACTCGATATTGATGGAAAAGTAAAATGATAACGCATTAGATTCACAATGAACAATGTACATAATGCTTTATAGGCCAAAGCTAGGCTGCTAAAGGATAGAGATCATGGACCTTCTTAAATGCAGTCTTTGTGGACTTGATTTAATGGAGTCTTCATGGGTCATGGGTGTATGCATGTATGTATGGAAGGGTATGGCCATCACGTCATGGAGAGAGAAGGTGTCCTCATAGCACTCCATGGCTAGGGAAATCCCAACAAATTCCCCCTTGAACTAGTCATGGATACTCTAAGGTGATCCATCTAGGGTTTCTGATGGCACACTGATACATCATAGGTGGATCAATTAGACTCATCACTCTATGGTCCACAAGGTGGCCATTTAGTCATGCCTATGTTCAATTCTAGAGTATCTCATAATCATAATCATAAAAGTGGTGAAGACTATGTTGCTTTATGTGTCATGGTGGTTTTCTTTCTCCTAGCCTCCCTTTCGTGTTCTTCATGATGTTCATCAATATGCTCTTCATCTTCATCATCTCCTTGGTTTATGTCTTCATACAAGTCATAGATCACATAGAGCATATCATCTTCGTACAATAGAGTGATGCTCATTTTATTGTGCATAGGATGCAAAATGCTCAAAATTATAGAATATGCAATGGGGATCTTACCAAATAGAGATACTATCTCTATGGTAGTGTCTTGCCCAAATACAATATAAAAAAAAACACGAGACAAATCTCCCCCTTGAGGAGCCCTTGAGCAAAGCTCGCAATGATTTCCTCCTCGTTGAGAGTCAGTACTACTTCAGAGATCAGGACCTGTAACTTTAAGAATAATTTAAATCTTGAGTAGTGTTATGATCAAAAGTTGATAATAGCCGCTCTTTCCACCTCGAATGACCTAAGCCCCAAGGGAAAATCTCTTTAGCTCATGGGAAAGAGCTAGGAATTAATTGGGTCTGCTTTGTTGTGGGAATGGGTGTTTGGAGGTAAAGGGCCTTTTAGAAAAAAAGAAATAAAATTTTTTAAGTGACAGTGATAAAGCTATGCGGACTAGCATGTGAGAGCTGGTTTTAGCTACATATCGACAAGGTGAGACAGGTGACCAATGCTTGTTGCACAACAAGGGCAAGCTAGCGTGGTGAGGGACTGCAAATTTACGTGCGAGATTGATGGCAGGCTCGCAATGTAGGGAGTCGAGGGTTATTATCAAGCCCATATGGTTGGAAGCATTATCAGTAGCATATGCATTGATTGAGAGTAACCAGGGATGCACAAAAATGACAACTCTTTAACCTGCAACTTCCCTTGAAGCTTTTGGTTGATGGCGTTGAGTCAATGGGAGAAGACGAGCTCTATGTGATGTGGTTCGGGTGAGATATTGAGTGCATTCAATGACTATGAAGGTTTAGGACAATAGCATGAATTCAATGGCACACATTAATAGTGAGGAGCAGTAATTGTCACAGCAAGTTGAGGAGGCGCTTGTTGGGAGATTACAAGCCAGCAAGGTAGTGCTTCGGTAGTATTGGCGCAAATAGGAGCTCTATAACAAAGTGTGGGAAGGCTATTGTAATGCAAGTGCAGTAGTCTATGGGCTGAACTTTGCTTGAGATGGAGATGGCGAGCTTAAGCACAAAGAGATAAGGGTGATCAACTTGCAGTCAAGGGTGAAGGATATGCAAGGATATGGGCATATGGCCTTGAATCAAGAAACTACACCCTCAAAATGGTTATCTTCAACTATGGCTCTTCAAAATGAGTTTTTTATTTAATGTACCACACATTGTCGGAGTGTGCAGTTCTCTAAGGTCAATCGGGAAAGTGCCGGGCTTCTGGCTATATCAAGGTGCAAAACAAGGGGAACAAGTGCAGTTAGGAGTGATTTTAGTGTTAGTAAGAGTATATTGTGACACTTAGAGAGCAATAGTGGAAGAATATCACAACTCAAAATAGAACTAATGGCTAAAAGCAAATTGAACAAGATATTGGCACTGGCAATCAACAAATGCTTCCAATTTTATATATTCGCTAACCCTATTACAAACCAGTTGCATACGCCATCGTCGAAATGCATTTTGATTTGCAAACCCTAACCAGAAATCCCCAATCCGATGAAAACAACCTTTGTTGGCCAAGCGAAAATCCGCACCCTGTAAGTACAACTCCCTTGCTCTTCAATTCCCACAATCTTCCCTTTCGTCCTGCTGCTTGGTCGATTGTTATTTACTCTCTATCTTGCAGAACACATCCCACCCTTCTTGATCGGTCTCAATACCCTCTCCTATCTTGCTTTGTAGTAGAAAAAAATAATTGCTTTCCTTGCTTGATAAACCAAGCCGTTAAGGAATATCAAGATCTTCCCACTTATACTAATGTTTGATGTGGATTATGAGAGAGCCCTAGCCCTCCTTATTTGCCCTAATTTGTCGAGGGAGTTTCGTACTACTCGATTTTTGCAGCTATGGATCACCTTAAGGTCTTAAAGAGTGAATCCCCTCTCGTTTTTTTGCTTCCTCATTCGGCGGGTTCCAAGTGAGAGAGAGAAAGCTCGCCGATGTCGAGTGAGTGAGAGAGAGAGTGTGTGTGTATGACCTTTCTCTCTCCTCCCATGCTTCTTCACCTTGCCCTCCTCTCCCTTAGCTTCTCAACATCACCCTTCTCAAATCTCCCCCGATGCCTCTTATTCACCACAGCCTCTACTTTCCCTTTCTTCCCACCCTCTTTGACCTTGTCGAGCCAGAGAGAGTGAGAGAACCCCCTCCAACTTGCCGAGCCCGTGCTTCCTCCACACCTGCTTCTTGCCTTACACCCTTCCTCCCCTTTTTCCTCAAAAACTTTTCGCCACGTTCTCTAGCCCTTTTTTTACAAGCCCCCCTTTAAAATAGCTCCTCCTTATTTCTTTCACACCAATGGCACCGTCATTGTGGGAACAAACTCTATTGATGTGGCATGGCGACGATCGACGTGCATGAAATCCAATGAATGCGGTATCAAATAGGGCGCTAGGCTGCCCCAAGAAACTTTTGCTTCATCTGCGAGCTCAATCGATCGCTCTACTGCCCCTCGCGACCTCTTTTTCTCTCGTTTGCACCTTCAACTCGCTGCCTGCACCTTCCATCTCTCTTTTTCTTTCCCCCCCACATTCTTTAACCCTTGGGTAGGCATTGAGTTTATGGGCGGGCCAATTGGCCCTTCGATTCATAAAGGCACCACATTTGGCATGCACATCAACTAAGGCATTGCTCAACTCAACCTTGTTTCCAGCAACCCTTAACCAACAATATCAACACAAATTTAATTGCCCATATCAGTTTCTTGGATAGTGCCACATGCATTCAAGATGCAAGTATTAAATTGATCATTTAATGTGGGAGAATAAATGAGAACAAGGGTTAGAATATAGACATCTTCTTATGGATCTATCTCAACACGGGGCCAAGGTTAAAGGGGTCCAAATGAGAGATGGTCTGTTAAAGAGCAATGATACCTAATGGAGCTTAAAGACCTTAGGGTTATCTTCATTAAAGACCTCCAAAAGTTAGTATTAAAAAGGTCCTTTGATCTTAGGCTGCTGACCTTGAGGTGGGAATCTTACCCAAGCATTAGGTGCTTGTCGGCTTGCTAAGTGTTAGTGGGAACCTTGCCCAAAAGCTTGAGGTGCTTCTCACATTCTTAAATAACTAAGGTTCTTGAAATTTTCAATTCAAAGATAAAATCTCAAGAGGCATCAATGTTTCCATGCTTGATTGGCTAAGTGCTTGAAGTATTCAATTCAAACCAAATGACTTAATAAGCATAAAAGACACATGTTAAAATGATCCTCTACATGTGGCCCTCATGATGTGCTTGAATGCTATTGGATAGGTTTTAAAAGGGTCCAACGAGAATTTAGATACATAAAAATAAATAATTAAGTTCTTTCTCTCAAAGAGAAAAAGGAGGACACATGTCCAAATGAAATAATTAAATAATACGAGAGAGAGAGAGAGAGAGAGAGAGAGAGAGAGAGAGGTGGACCAAGCATGAGAGGGAGGTATACTCTTCCACACACACACACACACATTCTCTCATTATGTGGAGTGCAAAGTGTAAGAGCTCCATCTCCTTCTCCAAGCTTGTTGAGAAGTGGAGAGCCTACACCAACACTCTTGGCTATGGAATGAAAATCCAGCCAAGGGCCATGCTTGAATGCTTAAGCTTGACATCTTTTTCATCTTCATTACTATGCTATTATGCTATGCTAAGCAATAAGAGTGATGATAAGTGAGGAACTATTTCTTTCTCCTATGGATGATTCTTCTTCCTCTTCCCTACCCTCATTCCCCGCTAGCTCTCTCTACCTTTGAAGGTGTTTGAGGCCTTGGGATTGAGGCTTTGGATAGTTAATGCTTTTTGCAAAGTTTATGTTATTCTCGTGATGCATGAAGCTTTCCATCTTCATAGCATCACCAAGGTCACAAGAAACACAAAGATTGTATTGTAACAAGTCTCTCTTGATGGGAAAATCCCTTTTGAGATCATAGAGGGAAGACCTAAAAGTCCCTTGCTACTTAAAGTACATGGGAAGATCTTTCACGCTGATGAGTATACTGTGACCTACAAGAATCTTCTCAAAAGGGTAAGGACGCTATATCCATCTCTCAACCAAGGCAAAAAGCTGTTGTTGACAAGCTTCTCGTGACAAGCGGAAGGGACTTAACATTCAAAGAAAATGATTGGGTCTTACTTAAATTTCCCAAGGCTTAATTGAGGCAAACAATGGGCAAAAATCCTACGGGCCATCAAAAGTATTATGCTAAAGGAGCAAAAATATACTATGGTCCTTTTCAAATCTTGAAGCCAATCAATGACATGGGTTATCAACTCAAGTTTCCCAACCATTGGCTCATACACAATGCTTTTCATGTGAGCCTACTTAATACCTACAAAGGAGAGCCACCAATAGAAAAACTTATTGAAGACCCTCCAAAAATCAAAGACCAAGAAGAGGTGCTACAACCCGAAGCTATCCTTCGGCATGAAGTCAAGATACTACGGCATGGTAAGATTATCCGACGATATCTTATTAAGTTCAAAAATATCCATTTGAAAATGCTAGATGAATGCAAGGAATACAACTTAAGGATAGTATGAACCTTGTCAATGCTTACCATGCTGCACTAGAGTAAGCAATCATAAATGCTTTCTAAATGAACAATGTTTTTGTCTTATAAGACTCATCCTCTTTTGTGCACAAACTTATATAGTATGCATGCTTAGAATCATGTTTGTGATGACGAAGTCACTCAAACACCAAGTAGAATTTGTCACTCTACTTTGGGACTATGATATGGACTAAAGAGTAGACACACTTGCGGCATCTATGTCTCCCAAGCACCAAATGGACTCGTCATCCATTCTAGAATGATGTCACAGGGTGAAAAGGGATCCTCTACCCGCTAAGAAATGTAGACTAATGACTAAGACTTTATCTCTTCTACCTCATAGTCAAGGACAACTATGATTTCAAGAGAGAGGTAATGTCATAAAATCCAATATCTAACCAACCAAATGATTTTCCCATATTAAACTCATCATTTAATGTGGGAGAAGAAATGGGAACAAGGGTTAGAATATAGACATGTGCTTATGGGTCTGTCTCAACATGCGGCCAAGGTTAAAGGGTTCCAAATGAGAGATGGTCTGTTAAAGAGCAATGCTACCTAATGGAGCTTAAAGACCTTAGGGTTATCTTCATTAAAGACCTCCAAAAGTTAGTGTTAAAAAGTCCTTCGATCTTAGGTTGACCTTGAATTGGGAATCCTACCCAAGCATGAGGTGCTTGTCGGCTTGCTAAGTGTTAGTGAACCTTGCCCAAAAGCTTGAGGTGCTTCTCACATGCTTAAATGACTAAGGTTCTTGAAATTTTCAATTCAAAGATAAACTCTCAAGAGGCATCAATGTTTCCATGCTTGATTGCCTAAGTGCTTGAAGTATTCAATTCAAACCAAATGACTTAATAAGCATAAAAGACACATGTTCAAATGATCCTCCACATGTGGCCCTCATGATGTGCCTAAATGCTATTGGATAGGTTTTAAATGGGTCCAATGAGTATTTAGATACATAAAAATAACTAATTAAGTTCTTTCTCTCAAAGAGGAAAAGAGGACACATGTCAAAATGAAATAATTAAATAATACACAAGAAAGAGAGAGAGAGAGGTGGACCAAGCATGAGAGGGGGGTATACTCTCCCACACACACACACACACACACACACACACACGTTCTCTCATTGTGTGGAGTGCAAAGTGCAAGAGCTCTATCTCCTTCTTCAAGCTTGTTGAGAAGTGGAGAGCCTACACCAACACTCTTGGCTATAGAATGTAAATCCAACCAAGAGCCATGCTTCAATGTGGGCGACGAGGGCGCTGTTGCAGATGCGCAAGATGTTGTTCAATAGCTTTTGCAGGCAGCTTTTATAGCTTTTGTAACTTTTGCGGCCTTTGGAGATGAGGGCTTCACAGAATCCTCCAAGCTACACCATGTAGCTATGCACTTACAAAAATCTATTGGTCAATGGTGGGCTAGCCTTTATGGCAACGGCAAAGCCCGAAAGACATGGAAAATTCTACAAGTTTCCATAATGAAGAAATTCCTTGCAAGCGATGCCAAGGACAAAGTGCTCACCGAATAGTGAAGTTTGAAGCTACTCTTCAATGAGCCTATCCACAAATATGTAGACAAGTTTTGGGATTTACATCTCAAGGCTACTGTCTTCCAAAAGATAGACTTTGTCGAGAAAAAGCAACAATTCTGTGCGGGATTACCTGACGAAATGGCCAAGTATGTCAACTCCCAACGGCCTAGTTCTATCACCAAAGTAATCCACCACACCATGGTTGCTTCCCGCATCAATTTCCAACAAGGGACTAGACGGAATGTCAAACCCATGGAAAACAAAGATAAAAATGATGCAAAGGGGAAAATCAATGCCCAAAATTCTTCCCAAGGCACTTCCTACAACAACAACTACAACAACAATAGGTCCAAGGAGAAGGAGTTTACAAAGGTAAAAACAAACTCTCTCATGAAGAGCTTGAAGCTTTTCGCAAGGAGCATAAGTGTTTTTAAGTGTGGGGAGCAAGGATATGGCCATCGTTCTTGCCCCAAGAAAAATGCTCGCAATGAGACTACTAGGGATTCCAACCATCAAAGCTCCAAAAGAGGATGCTCATTACAAAGGATCATCTCTCTCCTATATTTGGGGAAAGGTAAGGGAGCATGATGCCTTCATCTTGTTTGACCTTGGCTCTACTCACAACTTCATATCAACGGAGTTGGCCACCAAGTTGGGCATTCAAGCTTTCCAGATAAGAGATATTGTAACGGGATTGACACAACTTTCAAGGGACGACAAGCCCTCTGTTCCTCCTTGATTGGGAAGTTGAGGCTTCATGTCCAAAGCTATGTCGACAAAGAAGACTTTTTCATCTCTCCTCTCCAACATGAGGATGCTATCTTAGGGGCACCATGGTTTGATCGCATTGCTACCAACATGAAGTTCCTTGAAAGGAGAATCACCTTCACGTATAGGGAAAGAACATGAATATAGATGCTAATGAGTCTAGTCGTACTATACCACTTGTAAATTTAGCAGCTTTTGATAAGTCAATGAAAAGCTCGATTTCTATGTACATGATTTTTATCAAAGAATCCTCTAATGATGCTAATGGTTCATTAAATGAAAATGGTAGGAATCAAGAAGAGTTAGACTTGTCTGCTTTTCGAAATGGATTCCAAGATGTTTTCATCAATGATATCCCTATGGACTTACCTCCAAAACGAGGGGATGATGACCATCGAATTGAGCTCCTACCAAGAAGCTCACCGCCTAACAAGCCTCCTTATCGAGTTTCCCAAGCTCAACAAGAGGAGATCATGAGGCAAGTACAAGAACTGGTAGACAAAGGGATGGTGAGGCCTAGATCCTCTCCCTTTTGTTCTCCAATCCTTTAGTGCAAAAGAAAGATGGTACATATTGTATGTGTGTGGACTATTAAACCATATCACTATCAAAAACAGATTTCCTGTGCCTCAAGCAAAAGATCTGTTTGATAATCTACAAGGCTCTACCTACTTCAATAGGATTGACCTAAAAAGTGGCTATCATCAAATAAGGATTGTGGATGAAGATATCCTAAGGACCGCGTTTCATACAATGTTTGGTCTTTATGAATATCTAGTCATGTCTTTTGGCTTCCCCAATGCACCAGGCACATTCAATCATTTGATGGAGAAAATATTTAGACCCTATCACAAGTTCACTAGAGTGTTCTTTGATGATAGCATCATCTACTCCAAGTCCTTGGAGAAACACAAGCAACATCTCCAAGTGATTTTTCAAGCATTGAGGGAGAACAAGCTTTTTCTCAACCAAAAGAAAAGTGAATTTTTCCTTCAAGAGATTCAATACTTAGGTCAAATTATCTCTCAATATGGTATTAGTATGGATCCATCAAAGTTAGAGGTAATAAAAGCATAGCCTAATCCAAGGAATCTACATGAGCTAAGAAGCTTTATTGGTATGTGTGCATACTATAGACGCTTCATAGAAAAAATTTCTTAAATAGCAGGAGCATTACACGACTTAACAAAGAAGAACGTTAAGTATTCATGGAATGCTAAGGAGAAAAAAGCTTTTGACAAGCTCAAAGAGAAGCTTACCTCTCAACCACTCCTCATGCTTCCGGATCTCTCAAATCCACTTGAGGTCCAATGTCATGCTTGTGGTGATTGCCTTGGAGAAATCTTGCTTCAAGAAAGAGCATGCCATAGCATATGAAAGCCGAAGGATCAATATGGATGAACAGGTCTTGGGCATCTATGAGAAAGAGCTTTTAGCTGTTCTACATGCCCTGGACACATGGAAGCACTATTGATTGGGGTCTCCATTCATTTTATGAACATACCACCAAAGTCTCAAGTACTTCAAGACGCAAACCAAGCTTTTTGACAAACAAATCAGGTGGACAAATTTTCTTTTGCAATTTTATTTTCATATTTTCCACATTGCTGGTAAGCACAATCAAGTGGCCGATGCACTCTCACGACGACCAAAAGTCAATGCGATCTCTATAGCAACTCACAATGATCTATCTTCTATGATAGATGAGTATGCTACCGACCCTAACTTTAAAGATGTAATGTCAGCCCTTGCTTTGGGGAATAAAGAGGAACCATTCACCTTGCATGATGGTTATCTTCTTCATGGAAATAGGCTATGTGTTACCCACTCCCTTCGTGAGAAAGTCATGTATGAATCCCATGCTTCTCTCTATGCGGGGCATAGAGGCATTCAACCTACTCTTCGAGGTGTAGAGACGTACTTCTATTGGCCTACCATGAAAGTGGACATACAAGAGTATGGTTCAAAATGTGTGGTATGCCAAAAGACTAAGTATGATAGAGGGAAGAAACCTGGATTACTCCAGCCATTGCCCATCCCTAAATCACCATGGGAGAGTATATCCATGCATTTTATCTTTGAATTACCCAAGTCTATCCATGGGAATATAGGAATATAGAAAATAGTCGATAGGTTAGCAAGCAAGCACACTTTATTCCTAACAAAAAGACTATTAAGGCACACCAAATGAAACCGTCTTCATATCTCAAATTTTCAAACACCATGGATTATCAACATCCATTGTGTCAGATAGAGATCCTAGAATGACCAGTTAATTTTTGGAAAGGTCTCTTTGAAAATCTAGGTACAAGATAGAATTTCTCTTTGGCCTACCACCCACAAACGGATGGCCAAAGTGAGATAGCCCATTGTACAATACTCGATCTACTAAAGACTTATGTTACAAAAGTAGATCAATGATCACAATGGGAGAAGTACTTACCCCTTGTAGAGAATGCGTACAATAACACTATCCATACTACTACAGGAAAAGCACCTTTTGACATCATAGACGGAAGCTGTTGATGAGTATATCTGTGACCTACAAGAATCTTTCAAAAGGGTAAGGAGGCTATATCCATCTCTCAACCAAGGAAAAAAGCTGTTCATGACAAGCTTCTTCTGACAAGCACAGAAGGGACTTAACATTCAAAGAAAATGGTCTTACTTAAATTTCCCAAGGCTCGATTGAGACAAACAATGGGCAAAAATCCTACGGGCCATCAAAAGTATTGTGCTAAATTAGCAAAAATATACTATGGTCCTTTTCAAATCTTGAAGCCAATCAATACATGGCTTATTAACTCAAGTTTCCCAACCATTGGCTCGTACACAATGCTTTTCATGTGAGCCTACTTAATACCTACAAAGGAGAGCCACAAATAGAACCAATTATTGAAGACCCTCCAAAAATCAAAGACCAAGAAGAGGAGCTACAACCCGAAGCTATCCTTCAGCATGAAGACAAGGTACTACGGCATGGTAAGATTATTCGACGATATCTTATTAAGTTCAAAAATTCTCCATTTGAAGATGCTAGATGAATGCAAGGAATACAACTTAAGGATAGTATGAACCCTGTCAATGCTTACAATGTTGCACTAGAGTAAGAAATCGTAGATTCTTTCTAAATGAACAATGTTTTTGTCTTATAAGACTCCTCCTCTTTTGTGCACAAACTTACATGGTATGCATGCTTAGAATCATGTTTGTGATGACGAAGTCACTCAAACACCAAGTAGAATTTGTCACTCTACATTGGGACTATGATATGAACTAAAGAGCAGACACACTTGTGGCATCTACGTCTCCCAAGCACCAAATGGACTCATCATCCATTCTGAATGATGTCACAGGGTGAAAAGGGATCCTCTACCCACTAAGAAATGTAGACTAATGACTAAGACTTTATCTCTTCTACCTCATAGTCCGGGACAACTATGATTTCAAGAGAGAGGTAATGTCATAAAATCTAGTAAATGATTTTCCCATATTAAACTGATCATTTAATGTGGGAGAAGAAATGGGAACAAGGGTTAGAATAGAGACATGTGCTTATGGGTCTGTCTCAACACGCGGCCAAGGTTAAAGGGGTCCAAATGAGAGATGGTATGTTAAATGCTACCTAATGGAGCTTAAAGACCTTAGGGTTATCTTCATTAAAGACCTCCAAAAGTTAGTGTTAAAAAGTCCTTTGATCTTAGGCTGACCTTGAGATGGGAATCCTACCCAAGCATGAGGTGCTTGTCGGCTTGCTAAGTGTTAGTGGGAACCTTGCCCAAAAGCTTGAGGTGCTTCTCACATGCTTAAATGACTAAGGTTCTTGAAATTTTCAATTCAAAGATAAACTCTCAAGAGGCATCAGCGTTTCCATGCTTGATTGACTAAGTGCTTGAAGTATTCAATTCAAATCAAATGACTTAATAAGCATAGAAGAAACATGTTCAAATGATCCTCCACATGTGGCCCTCATGATGTGCCTGAATGCTATTGGATAGGTTTTAAATGGGTCCAATGAGAACTTAGATACATAAAAATAAATAATTAAGTTATTTCTCTCAAAGAGGAAAAAGAGGACACATGTCAAAATGAAATAATTAAATAATACAAGAGAGAGAGAGAGAGGTGGACCAAGCATGAGAGGGGGGTATACTCTCCCACATACACACACATGTTCTCTCGTGCAAAGTGCAAGAGCTCTATCTCCTTCTTCAAGCTTGTTGAGAAGTGGAGAGCCTACACCAATACTCTTGTCTATGGAATGCAAATCCAACCAAGAGCCATGCTTCAATGTGGGCACCGAGGGTGCTGTTGCAGATGCACTTGATGTTGTTTGACAGCTTCTGCAGGCAGGTGTGGCAGTATTTCTTTCTCCTATGGATGATTCTTCTTCCTCTTCCCTATCCTCATTCCCCACTAGCTCTCTCCACTTTCGAAGGTGTTTGTTGCCTTGGGACTGAGGCTTGGGATGGTTAATGACTTTTGCAAAGTTTATGTTATGCTCGTGATGCATGAAGCTTTCCATCTTCATAGCATCACCAAGGTCACAAGGAACACAAAGATTGTATTGTAACAAATCTTTCTTGGATGGGAGAGTCTATAATATAAACGCCTTTTGGAGGGGGGACCGGCTCCAAGTAAATCCAGTCCTCAACTATTGTCATGTTCTCTAAAACTCTCTCTCTTGCAAAAGTATTGTTCAGGCCAAGTTAATTAAGTACTATGTTCTTGTTTCTACCATCAATTAAGTTCACCCTCTATGTTCTCAAAGTAGTCTCACAAAAATGCTCACTCTAATTCTCTTAATTCTTCTATTCTCAAAGTTCATAGGCCATTTCCATTACAGAGATCATGGACCTTCTTTAATGCAGTCTTTGTGGACTTCATTTAATGGAGTCTTCATGGGTCATGGGTGTATGCATGTATGTATGGAATTGTATGGCCATCAAGTCATGGAGAGAGAGTGTTCCCATAGCAACACATGGCTATGGCAAAATGGCAATGAGATTTTTTCACCAGATACGAAGGAAAGGCCTTTCTTCATGGCTAAAATGTTTTCACCAAATATGCCCAACATGGTTGTGGAAATGAAGCACTAACATGTTTTAGCAAATGCAAAGGAAAGGCCTTTGTTCAAATGGAATCAACTATGCAGTCAGGGGCTATTGGGAGGTTGTTGTAGAAACTTGTTGGGTGTGGCAATGTGGCAAGCTGTATGAGGCCAAAACACTACTTGACATGCACAAAAGCAAAGATACGATCACATGGACTATCATGGTAGCAGGTTATGCCCATGAAGGACGAGGTCAATTTTGCTCTAGATTGTCTTGGGCAAATGCAATGTGAGGATGTTTTTCCCTTGTTTTTCTAAATGCAATGATGTATGTATGCACATTGAAAGCTTGTGCCACAATCAAAGCTATTGATAAGGGGAAGAGATTCATGATGAGATTCTAAGGTAGTGGATTTTACAAAGCCATATCGCACTGGGTGGTGCGCTCGTGGACATGTATATCTACAATGTTGGTGCAATTAAAGTTGGTCAATGCTATGAAGAGTGCAAAGTGGTGCTATAGTATTTATTGGTGCATGCCAAAGGGGTAAAACAGCTATGAAGGTCAAGGGTTAGCAGGTGGTTGTAGAGGTGTATGCACGATGAGGTTTCTTTGACCAAGGGGCTCTATAGAGCCTATCAAAGGTGGATGGGTGAGGGGTTCAAAGTGCCAAAAGGGAAGTTCCAAGGGTTTTTCTCCAAGTTCTCTCCGAGCTAGTCCAAACAACTCATCAATCAGAGGTATACAATTTGAGGTATGACATTTTGAATAAAAAGGTGCAGCATGGCTGCCTCCCTCCCCCCAGCAAGCAAACATGGTGTGGCATTGCCGTTAGTGGCATTGGGTGGCGCTCTGGCACTCTGTTGGTGGCGATCATTGATGGTTGATGCCGTCAATGTTCTCTGGTGGTAGTTCTACGTCCCTCCCCCTTTTGTTGGAGGCAAGAAAACACACACCCCTCCTGATAGCGATATCGACATTGCGAGGAGAGAGAGAGAGAGAGAGAGAGAGAGAGAGAGAGAGAGAGAGAGAGAGAGAGAGAGAGAGAGAGAGAGAGAGAGAGAGAGAGAGAGAGAGAGAGAGAGAGAGTGCGGTCCATGGAAAACAAGCGAGAGAGGGAGAGGTGTAAGAAGGAACTTTTGGCTGATAAAACTTACTAAATTTGTAATTCCCTCCCCTATAAGGGGTATTTTGAAGTTTTTTGGGGACCTTTAGGGAGCTAGGCAAGTTCTGCAGAGAAATTTTAGAAGGAAAGAATGTTGTATGGTATTTTTGGGTGATTGAATCAAGCTCTACCGCAAGACTTCTGTTATCTATCCCTTAACCCCCTCTTCTCCTTCTACTGCTCTTTGGTGTGATGGTGTCGGTGTGGAAGAGTGTTCCTCAGGCCGCTTGTTGTGCACGCACACACACACACACACACACACACACAAAGGTATTTCTTGTGGCTATGGTTTGTGCAATAGCAACAGTGTCGGTTATTCCACAACTTTGTAGACAAAAGCATGGCTATTGTAACTTCAAATTGATTCAAAATCAACAAAAGCAAAACAATGTTCTCAAATCCTATAGACTGATCAATACATGTAGAAAAAGAAATTTCTAAGTATGTTGTGTCTTTCTTGGCTCTAAGATGATGGATCCATTTCTAGAGGTGTTAAAGATGATGAGGAAGCATTATTGGATAATGGAAAACTCTCTTTTTTATTATCAATGAGCCTCTTTTACTTAACTTTAAAGTGGGGAATGGATTGTTTTGAAGCATTAATTGCAACAAATTAGTGGTTGAGTCAGATTATGGAAATGTTTTTAAGCTTTATGAGCATGTTTTCAAAGCTCAATGTTGTAAATTTTGGAGTTTTTGATGATCAATTTGCTAAGCTTGCAAGGGCTATTTCTAATTTTCTCAGGTCAAAGAAGTTGATAAATTTTGTAGAAGCAAGATGATGATTTGGGTGACTCATTTATCCATCTTTCATGGTGTTTAGATCAATTATTGCAATTTGATTATAATGAAGTAAAGAGAAATGTTGATGAGTAGTGTGGAAATTGTTGGGGTAAAGGCGGTGTGCCTTATTCTATGCCAGGCATTGTCCTATGTTGGACACAATGTTCATATGCCCACTTAATTTCCCCTTGTTTGTTGTATATTAAAAAAAAATAAGGATCTTTCTCTTTCTGTGCTTGAGAGGTCCACCACCCAAACATCTATTGCCTCTACATACATGGTGCACTCTGCACACATTACAATAGGTATTGGAGGTGGTTCACAATGAAAGGTGGTAGCAGATCAAAGAGCAGACTTTGGACTGAATATGAGAGAGCAAGGAGCTCTTGGAGCTCAGCTCAGCATAGGTGGTGGCATCCATGTTCTCTCGCGTATGCATCGGGCTTAGGAGGATCCTCAAGTTTTGAGTAAGCAAGAAAGTGGATATTCAAGGAGTAGATTTGTAGAAAGAGAGCAGCCCAAGCTTGTGTAGTGCAATAGTAAAAGCAAGGAGACCTTGAAAAATTCACTTAGCACTATAAACAGAAAGGGGGCATCTTGAAGAAAAATAATGCATGCTAAAAAGTGAAGGCCTTGTGAAGCAAAATAACACAATGAAGAGGGCTTCGCAGTGCTGGAAAAGCTTTGAAGATAGCATAATAATAACCATGCAGTGATGAATTTTAGAGCTCTCACAAAGAGAGAGAGAGAGAGAGAGAGAGAGAGAGAGAGAGAGAGAGAGAGAGAGAGAGAAGCTCTCCTAGCTTTAGGCATATTGCCTTGGGCATCCCATTTTAACTATTGGGCATTATCAAGTTTTTACGGGTACTTTGCCTTGGAATTTTGAAAGGTCTTTGGCGTTTGGGCATGTGTGCATTGCATACACTAATGGCATGTGGCCTATCACTACCCTAATTAGGTTTTGGGCACTTTCTTTTACTCAATTGGAAACCAAGTTTAAAAATGAACTTTTGAATGTGAAAGAAAAAGAAATTGATGAGTAGAGCTTATGGTAGAAAAGAGGAGGGTTGTGGGAGGCTCTTGGCCCTTGTGTCAAATGCTACAAAGCGAGTGGCAATGATGAAGCCCATGAAATGCAAAATCATCACAATGGTTGGATGAAATGTTTTGAAGCAAAAGCAATGTATGTGTTTGTTGAAGGTCGGTGGTTGGACAATTTCCACATCATCAAGGAGTTATTCCCAATCAAAAGAAAGATTTTTAGTTGTCGCCATGTTTAGGGTTATAGCTAGGGACTAGCTAGTTTTTTCGGATCTACTTAAAGGGAGAATCCAAGCCAATGGGGGGAGCATTCATTAAATTAAAAAACTCAAAGAGTGAGAGAAAGAGATAGTGACATGGCTAATCAAAGTGGAATTCAAGATGGCTCAAAGCCTATTCTAGGCATTTAGAAGACAATTGGTAAGGGTGATTTAGAGTGTGAATATGTCAATGAAGGCAATTCAAAGGAGGAAATTACAATGTAGTGGGCATTCAAGGAGGTTTCCAAGCTGATCGTGGGCATTCACTATTCGAAAAAAAACTCAAGGGCATTCATGGTAATAGATTCAAGAGGTCTTCCAACATAATTGTGGGCTTTCAATAAAAGGAAAAATTTAGAGTCAGCTTAATCAGAGCAAGGATATGCAGAGTAGGGCAAGAAAGAGAATTTAGGGAAATCCCAATCATGTGGAAAAACATATTGTATGTAAAGAGTTAAATAAGATTTACTATATTAGTACACAGTGTAAAGAGTTTTATAAGTTTAACTTTATTAATACAAAATGTTTTTAGGGTTTAAAAGTGTAGTTTTTTTTTTGTCAAAGTGTGTATTTTGGTCAATTTTTCTCTCTCAAGTTTGTGTAGGTTGAGGCATGGGACTTGTTTGGGTATAGTAAGGTATTTTTTCATGTGAGACTTGTCTCGACCCATGAACCCAATGCAAAACAGCCAAAACATGAATTTGGGAGAGATATGGTCGTCGTAGAATGCTACCAATGATGGATGGACTTATCACTTTTCTTTGACAGTAAAAAATATGACATGGTTGATATGATGCAGAGCATTTTGGCTAGAGTAGATACCCAAATAGTGGAGCAAAAAGAAACAAAAGAAGCATTAGGCTTAGTGCTAAAAAAGAAGATATTCTTTGATGGATGGGAGCTTGGCTTTCAAAAATTAAAATTCCTTCTTGCAGCATCATTGAATTCATTGCAATCGTTTTGTATGTGACCAAGACTATTGCACCACATGCAATGAAAAGTGCGACTTGGCCCATTCCTCCCTGACCCTTTTCTATCAAATCTAATGGCCTTCAAATTAAAATTTAATTCTTGAGTATGTTTAATAAGCTCATAAAAAACTGGCTTATATGCCTTTAGTCCTTTGTCTTTAGGTTGCATAGGCAATTCCTCATCAATAGTTTTTACACATGTACGTGAAACAATCAGCTTATCTACCCAATTTTCCTTTAGCAATCATGTTAATAGATTCAATAACCTCCTTTCATCCTAAATAATCCCACTTCACCTATAGGGTCCTCCAAAAGATCAATAGACTCTTCCAAAGCTTTGAATCTACATGTACAGCTTGCACAAAAAGTTTTTCCTTCTTTACTTGAAAGACTTCAACTCATTTGTAGACAATTGGGTAAATATCTTTTCCAATTATCATAACATATCTAGCATAGACAAACCTTTATTGTGCTATTGAATCCACTTCACAAAACTCTGTTTTGTAACCCTCTCCTTATCTTCAATGAAATACTCCTCCTTCAAAGCTTTCTTGAACTCTGTCTAGGTGGTAATCCACTTCACAAAACTCTATTTTGTAATCCTCTTCTTATCTTCAATGAAATACTCCCCCTTCAAAGCTTTTTTGAACTCCATCTAGGTGGTACCATGTGCAACACGGGTCTCTTCAACATGTACTTGCAAATTTGAAACCACAATCAACACAAAATTTTCCACTGCTTCCAATTTCTCTACCCCTTTGGTCTTCCATGGCTTGCTCATAGCTTCTATAGAATTTGGAAACATCTCATCCTTCAAACCAACCTAATTTTGGTTTCCATATCCCGTATCATACTTTGATTTACCATTTGTTGATGGTGTAGATGTTTTTGGTGTCAAAATTCTACAAATTGTTGCATGATCTATTGAAAATTGTTGCCTTGTCCATTGGTCGACATGGATTTCTCTTTTCATCTAGATTGGTCTCGCGTCAAGTTCAAAAAAACGTTGTCAAGAAAATAGTTGGTAAAGGGGAGACCGCAAAGGAGCCAAGCCTTTTCCTATGAGAGGAGAAAATCTAGATTAAATAAGAGTGAAAGATTGTATTAGTGTAATTTTTCACTAACGGAAGATCATCAGAGAGGGATAGAGATGATCAGAGTATTGTGGATAATTTTAGGATAGAGATGATCAAAGTATTGTGGATAGCCAAAATTTGTAGCTTAATTCAATTCCAAGAATTTGGTAACTCAAACACAATCAATCAAGCTTATGCTCAAAATCCAATCAACATACACCTTGATGAGCTCTTCCAAACCAAATTCCAAAAAATTTATGTATGTGTGTCTCTAATCTAGCTCCAAAAACACTCCAATCAAAGATAAATTCCCTCTATAAGTTTGTTGGACGGATACGTCGCGACGGACGTCAGAACAGCGAGAACTTACCTAACAAGATTTGTCAGCTAAGGAAGAAGCTCGACCCGCAGGCGCGTGGAAGCAAGCATAGGGTGTCAACCTTCACTCGATTGACTCCTAACTAATTCCTACAGAGGTCCTTACCCAATGTCTAAGTCACAGCCTTCAGGAGTGCATAATAGGAAACTTCCTACAACACTTTCTAGAGACGAACACCCATCAAACAATCTCAAAACACCACAGAACTTGAAGGAGACCATACTAACACCAATAGGTCGCTCTCCCTAAGGTCTATGAACCAAAACACCCGGTGCAAAATCACGTAGGATGTTTGGCTGAAATTTGCAGGTCTTCGTTTCCAAAATCTAAAGTGCCTAATGTATAGCTCTACTCAATGTGAAGGCGTGGATATGCTGCAATGAAAAATCAGACAACGTATGCTCACCGAATCACCAGATGGAGCTCGTAGATGGAGCTCGCAAAACTGAACCGTACGCGCACAATGTAGGTATCGGCGCGTAGCTCTCGTCGGAGGCAACACGTTGCACTTCTCCGCACTCGATTCCGACCACCGGTGCACACGTAGCGTCAAGATGAAGCTCTCACTCTCTCTCGTACACAGTACGCTCACTCACAGACTTCAAACTTTTTAAAATGAAAAAGGTTCTTTCATTAAGGTCAAAAAGTGGTATAAATACCTTACAATTCTCAAATCCTAAAGTTCCAAATTAACCATCTACTCAATCTAAATGTCAAAACTGGGATACAATCTAGAAACTTCTGTAAGCCCCAATATTTACAAGGTGAAATGTCGGGTTTTCTCAATAAATGAATAATTACAAAAAATGATGATCTGCCGAGTAGTCAATTTCCGTAGGGTGTGTCCAGCTTCTAACACCCCCCCCCTCCTTGCTCATGTCATCCCCGACATGGCTGTTGAGATGCTTGTTCATCTTATGGTTTCTCACATCTTGAGCTGCGACTCGTATCTTGAATGTAAATCCAGTAGTGTTGGGCCGAATATATGAGTGTTGATGGTGAAGAAGCCGGTGTAGAAAGCTTCTTCAAAGGCCTGGAGGTGATAGGATGGCAAAAACATGATCCTTTGATACAATGCATGTATCACCTCCTTGGAAGGCTGACCAAACATATCATACGCACATCTGTAAGTATCTTGAAAGAAGAAGATATTGTTTGTCGCCTGGACCGGTTTGAACGTCTCGAAGACTGCCAAAAGGGTTTTGCAGATCTTTCTCAACATAATGCAAGAAAGGTCATGCGATCTAGTGAACAATTGATGGCGCCCGTTAGGGTTTTCACCATGGATTGAACACTTATTCTCTCACCTGCCTTCAAGCTTGGCAGCTTCGGATAGTTTAGCCAAGTGGGTTGGCTTCTTTGTAGTAGCTCATGGGCCTTCCACGTCCACATCCTTGGTAGAGGGCAGAAGCTTAGGTTATCTCTGATGATTTTGGGTGCCTCTACCAAATGGATTAGGTACTGTGGATACTTCGTCAGCCATGCCTTTCTCCACCTGGGCTGGGAGTCGACTATCAACTTTACCCCTTCAGGCCTGGAGATATCTACTGTGTAGAGTGGCACTGTTGGCTCTTCTCTGATTCTCTTGTTGATTGTGGCGGCTTCGTACTTTAGCAAAGGATATGGGAGAGAGGGCTGTAGCCATTCACGCCGAAGGTTGCTCGCGTCTATCTTCTGAATGGTCATGGATTTAAAAACCCTCTGCTTCCATTCCAAGGCTTCCTTGGCCGTTTCTCTGATTTATGCCTCTATGGCCTTGCGCAGCTTCTCTTCCTCTTCTTGTGTCAGATCTTGTGGTTCTTGAGAGGGTCCTACTAGGATTTCCTCTTGCATGGGTGTGTCCACAGGATCTGCCACTTTCTCTAGGTCTATGCCTTCCATGGCTGTTGGCCCTGTGCTTGCTTGCTCTTCTGCCTGCTTGCCTCTCAGCTCTTCTATCTGCTTTTGAAGTGTTTGTTTCTCTACTTCAGCTTGTTCTCCCATGTTCACGAGGAGGTCGTTCAAATCAGCGTTTATCTTCTCCGCCTCCTCAAGCTTTCTCTTGATATTTTCTAGCTCATCTTGCATTGCCTTCTGCTCTTCTTCCATGCGTGTTTGCATAACCACCGACCCTTCTGCCATGATCAACCTTTGCTTATTCTCTAAGGTCAACTCTTTCTGGAGCTCTTTCATTTGTTCTTCATAGATCTGGCTCTCTGAAGTGGTGTGATTCGAGCTAGTAGCTCTGACTCTGGCAGGAGATGCCCGTAGTTGTTGGATGGTTTGATATTTAACTTTAAGCTGGTCCTTGAGCTCAAGGACCTCATCCTGGCTAGCCTCCTGCTCTATTTCTGCCTTCTCTTTGGCATTTCGCATGGCCTCAACTTCCTTGGACTCCTCAGCAAGTTGTAGGGTTAGGTTATCCCTTTCCCTCTCTGCATCTGTCAATGACTTGCTGAGTTGTCTATATTGCTCTTTGGCTCCTTGCAGTCTTTGAGCTGCAGCCTGATTTTCTCTTTCCATCTCCTGGCATCTTTGCAATGCCTTTGCCAGACTAGCTTGCATCTCTGTCTCTCTCTTCATCTGCCTTTGGCTTTGTTTTTGTAAAGTGTCGACTTCAAACTTTATCTGCACTTCAGTGGATTTGAGAGTTGCCATTTCACTTTCTGTGGCCATTGACTGTGCTCTTAGCCCGGTTAGCTTGGTCATCACCACATCCCAATCATTGGTGGGCGGGTGCAGGTCCATTGTATCAGTGGCCATCTCCTTTAGCTCCACTAACCGCAAGGTCTGCATTTGCTCTTTGGACCCCGTGCTTGCCAAGTCAAATGCGGCTGTGGCAGCCTCTTCCTTTGAATATCCGGCAGCCAGTAGGTCTAGAAATGTGTTATACCTTGCTTCATTTGGCTCTGGCTGCTCACTTTTAGGCTCAGCCTCTTCTTTTGGTTCTTTCTCTTGGCTTTGTTCTTGCTTTGACTCTTCTTGATATTCAGGTTTTTTTTGCTCCTCTTTCTCTTGAGTCTGTGGAGGGCTACGAGGAGGTGGTGAGGGTGGTGGGTTGGACTCAGGGCTGGACGGTGGAGTTGTCGGCTTTTTCTTGAAATCCCTATCCGCCTTTGTCTTCCTTTCTCTCTCTTGGCCTTCCTGCTCCTCTAGCAGTTGCCGTCGGACTTGCTCCACTTCTGCTTCTGTAAATGGTACATGCGGAATATTTTCCGCTGTGGCATCCAGAATCTCAAAATTCTTAATATAGTCGTCGAATCTGTCTCTGTGCACCCTTCGGGGTGATCCCGACATTGCTTCTAGAGACGGCTTCCATAGCTCATTCAAATCTCCTTTGAGGGCTCTTTCGGCCCTGAAACTTTCCATCAGTCGCTCTAGACGTGCCGCTTTCTATGATTTCGTCTCTTTTATCGGCACTTGGACAGATTCCTTCTTTCCCTTCTTCAGCTCTGGCTACTCTTCTTGCACGGTTTCTAACCGGCGTTTCAAACGGGTTGCCACCCTTGGTGCTTTGGGCTGTTCCTCTTCCTTATCTTCCTTGAGCCTCAGCCAGTCGTTCTGTGATGGAGAGTCGGGCCATCTTCCCTTGGCGTGCAATGCCCCATAAATCACTTTCGTGATTAGCTCACCCGGCACGATGTATGTGGGGTTCTTGTTGCCCATCTTCACCAGATTATCATGTATATAAGCTGCATAATTGATTACCTTTGGCTTGCTCTTCTGCATTGCCCAGGTGAATGTTGTGGCAATTGCTCCAGGCGGCATTCTGTACTTTTGTGGCCGCTTTGTACACATATGGAAATACTGATTGTACTGTTGACTCATGATTGCCACTTTGGGGTTGGCAATGTCTTCAAAAGTGTAGTTGCCTTTCTTTTAGTGTACACCTTTACTTTGTCTCTTCTTTTGGTTACACTATCCCCTTTGTTGGAGAGGTCTAGTGCAGCTGCCACTACTCTCTCTGTGATTAGAATCTCCGTGCCTGGCTTGCCCTACAGATTCGTAACTCGGGCCACTCCATCTTCTTTGATTGTCGTCACAAATCCCCATACTCTTTTTATGTCAATACCTGCCGGCACAACTTCAAAATAATTGTGGAGATCAATCTTCTCCAGATACTCTGCCATCTTGATCCTGACGAACTCATTGAGCTCTCGTGGTAGCATTGGTAGCTCTATCACATTTCTTCGGTGTCTTTGAACACGCCTTGGTAGATCTTTACATCATTGGACTCTAGCAAATCCTCTTGGATCCACGTGATGGTTGGCTTTAGAGTTCCTTCTAGTATGACGAAGGGATCTACTTCTTCCAAATAATCCTTTATGGTCATCCTTTTCTTCTTTGCCAGTGACTTTGCGGCTGCCATAGATCCTGTTGCACTCAGTAGTCCGAAGTTAGCGTTTTTTCCATATCAGCTGCGAAACTGAGTTTTAACTATCCAAATGACTTGAAAATTGAAAATAAAACTTAAAAGAAACTTGGGCAATTGTGCATGTGCTCACAGTGCAATTCTTGCCAAAAATTTTCATTTAGACATCCTACGCGTAGGATGTCTTTTTCATCAGATTTTGGTGATACTTCACATGCTGGTGGTCCTTGGCCTGTACAACATAGCTATGTGCTAGGAATTGGATTTGGGCATCAAAAAATGGATTTTTGGGTAGATTCAGGATTTAGGCTCACAAATTGGGTAGAAAGTCCACAACAGGTAGTAAATGATATCCAAATGGGGTAAAACTTGATATATGGGCTACTTGCACTATGGTATTGGCTCCCATGATGTCATTCTTTGCAAAGAAGTTCAAAAACATGCTGGAGACATTCTATGCGTACGATGTCTATTTCATCAAAATGGCTTGGGATTTGTTCTATGGGTAGTCCTTGGCATGTGGAACATGGCCATGCTCTTGGATTTTGATTTGGACAAGAATTGATGTTGGTAAGACCATGTGTAGTGTTTTTGGGCTCAAAAAGTGTATCTTGAAGGTGTTGGGGGTCAAAAATGATTAGGATGGCTTCAAACTTGACATATGAGCGCTTGAAGATGATAAGAAAAGATCTAGAATGTAAAAATACCCTCTGTAGGCCAAAAATGTCAAATAGACATCCTACGCGTAGGATGTCTACTTCATCAATTTTTGCAAGTAACCACGCAGATTGGTTGGCTATGTGCTCATGAATGTGTTGTGCAAGTTTCATGTGATTTGAACCAGTTTTGGTAGGTCTATGGCCCATTATTGCCTCTATGTCCTAACTTTGCATTTTTTCATGCATATGAGGTCAATGTTGGTCCAAATGTGATGAAACTTGGTGGCTAGCATGTAAAGGCTATTCAGAAAATGTGTGTGATGAGAAATGTTGGGTTCTGTGCCCAGAAACGGCCTTGAGACATCCTATGCGTAGGATGTCTCCTGATGATTTTTTCATGGAAACTGTCACTGGTGCCTGCCCTTAGTCCCCTTGAGTCCCTTTTAAGCCTAATTTCAACAAAAAAGTCAAATGGATAGAAAGTAACTCCCTGTGTGGATTTCAGAGCCTCCGAGCCGTTTTTTGACTTTTGGAGTGCTTTTTGGCAATGAAATTTCTTGATGTTGGTCTCCATAACTTCCCGATCCCTTGGGGATCCTTGCCGTATGTTGACTTTGGCTTCACCGGAGCTCCATTTGGCAATGTGTCGCTCTAGAAGCACCCGTAGTTTCGTTTACATGTCTTTGATGACTTGTGGTGGTCTACCACCATAGGACTTGGTTGTTGATGGTCTAGGAAAGCCACTCGTGAAGTTTAGTGGCAAACGGACATGCGGTTTGGCCGTGAGAGCTATTTGACGCTTTGTGTGTCTGATGCCGTTTCTGAAGTTTAGTGCCGCTTCGGGTCACCTTTTGGTCATGTGGGCTACATAGAATTGTCGAGCATGTCGAGATGCTCCTACCCATGAATTTTGGTAGCATTTGGGCGCCTTTCCGCCGATTTCCCATTTGGTGGCCTCTTGCGGGATTCTAGGAATTAGGGTTTTTCCCGATGGTTTTCTACTGCCTTTAGACATCCAAGACTGGTCTCCTATGCTAGGGTAAGCTGCCGATGAAGTCTTGTTGCTTTTGGGTTCGCCGTTAGGTGGCCACTTCTACTTGTAGGTCTTTATAGCCCGCTTTGTGTTGACGGGAGCAAAACAAACCCCAAACCCCGACAGCCTCTAAAACACCGGGGACCGAATGGTGCGCTAGGACGCAAACAACACACCACCATAACAAAGTTTTCATCCAAGAGAGATGGATGCTTGGGAGCAATGATGAAGAGAAAAGGGAATGAGATCAAGTGAGAGAGAGAGAGAGAGAGAGAGAGAGAGAGTGAGGGAGGGGGTATAGCGGCTTAGTACTTAGGCACCACAAAAGATGGCAAATTCGCACACCCTTCACACATACACAAGCTCACTCCAAACACAAGACTAGGTGGCGATTCCGCACACCTCGCATGGGCAAAACATTGCAAGAAAACATACTCACAAAATCTCAAGATTTATTTAGAGAATAAGGTGATGAAATGGGGAGCATAGGGTAGGGGAATGAGAAGGAAGAGCGTGGTAGAGCACATGGCGGATAGGTGGGAGTTGATGGCAAAGACTCGCACGAGAGTTACGGCCATCATCCTTCATTTAGTTTCCCTTCATCTTCCATAGCCCAAGGGTGTAGAGGTCATGCTTAAGACGAGCATGGTGATTGCGGTGATGGTGATGGTGATGGTGTGGGTGTGTGTGTGTGCACTAGGCACACACAGTGCATAGTGTACTCTTTGGTGATGGTGTGTGTCCTTAGTGTGATGGTGACCCCTCTTTATATAGGGGAGGAGGGGGGAGAAATTCTAGAATTTAGAAATGAAGAAATCATTATCTACATATGCCATGTGAATGTGGGCCCCACTTGTCTGGCTGTGTGTATATGTGCCAGAACAACAGTCTCATGAGAGAGAGACTAAGAGAGAGAGATGGGTTGATGAAAAAAAGTGAGAGGTGACATGGAGAATAAAGTAATTACAAGAGGGGAGAGAGGGGAGTGTGTTCAGAGGTGAATCTGTGTGCAGATGTGTGTGAACACAAGAAAAAGCAGGTAACCACCGGGTGGGGATGGGTCTGTGGGCACCTTTTTCAGTGAAACTGAGTGTGTGTGAGTGTGGGGAAGGTTATTTAGCTACAAGACAAGAGATATGGCGCCCTTTAGAGAGAGAGAGAGGGGGGTATTTGGGTCATGGGATATGATAGGAGAGAGAAAGAGGGGGTGGGGTATACTATTTTGGAAGATAGGGTAAGTTGCATGTGAGTTAGGGTGCATTATTGGTGAGTTATAATGCATTATTGGTGAGAGGTGAGGTAGCTTGAGGGGAGAGAGAAAGGAGAAAGGACAAGGGGAAGAGAGAGGGGGTTGACCTTTTGAGTGGAGGAGAGGAAAAGGGACACCCGACGGGACAACAGTGAAGAAAAAGGAGGCAAGGTGGGGATGGGCTACCCCGCAGGCATGAGGTGGACTATTTTACCTTTCTTACATATTTACATAATCATACTTTTTTTTTTCTTACTTTTTCCAATGCCTTTTATCACTCCCTCCCTAAGAGGGGGTTTTCATGGGGTGGGGACGAGAGAAGAGGGGTATGGGAGCTTGGCTTGTGAAAAGCCCCCATCATTAGCCCTCCCCTTTTGGCTAGAGGCATTCATGTCTCTAGATCATCTGTTTGATCATTATCGTCGGAGGTGGCGGCTGATGGTGTGTCCTCATCTGGAATGTCAATTGGTGGAGCCTGGTCAAATCGAAGAAAATAAGGTTTAAGTCGCCAACCATTTACCCTGGTTTTATGAAGTTTTCCATCAGCCTCCATAAGCTGGTAGCTTCCATTGGCATACTTTTTCCTGATGATGAAAGGGCCTTCCCATCGGAGCAGGAGTTTCTTATCCTTGCGTGTGTCGAAGAGATTGTTGTAGCGGAGCACCAACATTCCTTTCTTCAATTCTTTTTTCTGGAGATGCTCGTTAAAGCTAAGCCGTCTATGCTCTGCTTGTGCTGCATAATAATTTATTGCTTCTTCTCTGTCCAGTTGTAGGCTTTCCAAGTTGATGATGTGATCTCTCAAATGCATGTTGGGCTGTTGAAGCTGGCTTGCCATTACTCGGAGACTTTGTAGTTGCACTTCAATGGGCAAGATTGCTTCCTTACCAAATACTAGATGATACGGTGTGAATCCCAAGGATGTACGAAATGAAGTTCTGTAGGCCCATAAAGCTGGTAGTAGATACTTATCCCAGTCTCCAGGATGATTGTTTACCTGCTTGGTAATAATTTTAGAAACCATTCCATTTACCTTTTCAACTAGGCCATTACATTGAGGGTAATATGGTGAAGAGTGCCTCCTTGTAATGCCCAGTTTCTGCATTAATTCTCCTATCAAGTCTGCTCTGAAACCTGGCCCTCTATCAGAGATGATCTCTAAAGGTGTGCCAAACCTACAGCATATGTGCTCGTAGATAAATTTAGCTACCTCTACTGCTATGATTCTAGTGGTGGCTGTAGCCTCTGCCCATCTAGTCATGTAGTCGACCCCCATGATAATGTAGAATTTTCCTGAGTTGGCCCTAGGTAATGGCCCAATGGCATCGATACGCCATTTTTCAAATGGTCCATATGAGAGAATAGGTGTCTGTGGTTCAGGCATAAGTGACCTAGTGCCGGCCTTTTGACACAACTTACACGTTTTTCACCAGTGGTGTACATCACGGTTGAGGCTAGGCCATATGAAGCCTGCTTGCAAGATTTTCCTACTTGTTATGTCTAGGGCGAAGTGACCACCACAAACCCCGTCGTGACAACTAACAATTACTCCCGTGATTTCCTGAGAGAGAGGGACCTTCCTGAGTATTTGGTCCTTACCCTTACAGTACAAACCGTCATTGATGAGTCGATACCTTGTGGCCTTCCGTGTCAGCCATTGCTTCTGTCCCTTTGTTAAATCTGATGGGCATTCCCCTGTTTCCAAAAAATGCATGATGTCAGGCAAGGCATCACTTCCTTGAAATAGAGGGAGCTTTAGTTTTATTGCTCCAACCACCACTTTCTGTAGTCTTTCACTTGCTAGGGCATCTGCTTCTTGGTTTTGAGCCCTTGGAATATGGTGTATTTGAACTTCTTCAAACTTACCCAACAAGGTTTTTACACCACTTAAGTGAGTCCTTAAACTAGGATTCTTGCATGTCCATGCTCCATTTACTTGCCTTACCAGAAGTAGAGCATCCCCAAATACATTAAGGGGTTGTACACCTTGTGAGACGCACCATTGTAGACCCTTGGTTAGTGCTGCATACTCAGCTTCATTGTTAGAATGTGAATCTAACAATTGTCCCAACGAAAATACCTTTGTCCCTTTGTCATCAAAGACCACTATGCCTGCAGTTGCTTTGTCGGACGCTCGCTTGTAGGCTCCATCAAAGTAGAGAGAGTATGCTCCTTCTACCATCGGTGGTACTGGAGGTAATCGGACTTCTCCTTCCTTAAATTGCTTCTCCTTCCTTAGATTGCTTCTCCTTCCCTTCAAAGACTTGGTAGGTCATGAGTCCCCCCAAACTTGCCCTTGTCGTGCTTTCTACCTGTACCGTGTAGTCAAACTCTTGCAGACGAACTAGCCATTTAGTAATTCTAGCAGACACATCCATGTGTTGTACAACATAGGGAAATATTTCATCTGTGGTTAGAATCACAAATTGCTTAGGCAGAAAATATCACCTAAACTTTGTAGTTGCAAATCTAAGAGCTAGGACTAAATGTTCCACATGGGTGAAACCTTTCTCTCCTGCTGTCATCATTCGACTAGAGAAGTAGATTGGCCTCATGAAAGATGTCGTCGTATCCTTTTGGAGTAGCACAGCCCCCAATGAGTCATCACCAACACTTGAGGTGACATAGAATTTTTCATCCCACTTAGGTGGTGAGATAGTTGGCAGAGTGGCTAAGACCTCCTTTACCTTGTTGTAGTGATGTTCGCTTTCCTCGTCCCAAGTGAAAGTTGATCTTTGAGTGAGTTGTTGCAGTGGTAGAACAAGTTGTGATAGTAGATGTATGAATCTACTTAAGTACCTCACCTTCTGTAGAAAAGAGACCAGTTGACGTGCGGTCATTGGTGAAGGTAGGGCTATGAGTGCGGACACCTTACTTGGGTCGGCGTTGATACCTCTTGCTGAAATTTCATGGCCTAGTAGAATGACTTTACTCTCCCCAATGTGACATTTATCCACATTTAATTGCCCACCTAGGCTCTGCAACCTAGCCAAACCTTCAGTTACCTTTTCTAAATGTGAAATACGGGAGCTATATATACAAAAATCATCAATGAACACTCTTATGGATGTTCCAAAGAACGGTTGAAAAACATATGTGACATATCTTTGGAATGTGGCAGGTGCATTTGTGAGACCAAATGGCATAACCCTGTATGCAAAACAATCCCATGGCGTGATAAAAGTGGTTTTTAGCTGATCTTCCAAGGCTATGCGTATTTGAAAGTATCCTGAATAACCATCACAGACGGTATAACATTCAAAACCTGCTACTTCATTCACAATTTCATCCAAGAAAGGGAGAGGAAAGTGGTCTCTCTTTGTAGCTGCATTTAGTGGTTTGTAGTCAACACAGACCCTCCACTTACCATTCTTTTTAGGCGTCACCACTATGGGTGACACCCATTCTGAGTTTTCTACATGATAGATGAATCCCGCCTCCAGCAGTTTCCTTACCTCGGCCAAGAGTGCCTTTTCTTGTATGACCCCCAGTCGTCGTAGCTTTTGCACAACTGGTTTTACCCCTTCCTTCAGCTTAATATGATGTTCCACCACTGTAATGCCTGTGATTCTTTCATAGTTGTCAATGAACAGGTTAGGAAATCCCATCAACATTTGCAAAAAACTATCTTTCTCCTCAAGTGTTAATTCCGTAGACAACATACCCTTCAACCTACTTCCTCCTAGGCCAGGTGATTTTCTCTCCTCTTCATTGGGTTTCCCTTTTCGTGATGGATCACCAATTCTGCTTACCCTTTGTGGATCCTTCATAATGATACCCATCACATCAATGGAACTATCACTTTCGTCGATGAATGTGGTCTCCTCCTCAGAACTGGAAGATTCGCTAGTGGTTTCATCTGCCGATGTTTCCAGATTCATTTGCTTCTGCTTGCAAATCCTCATGTCGTAGTAGATTGTCTCCCCTTTCTTACCGGTCATGCGTAGAAGGCCAGTACCCCAGTCCTGTTTTGCCTTCATGGCCGTAAACCATGGCCTTCCCAAAATTAGTGGATAGCCCTCCCCCTTAGTAGGCATTACAAAAACATCTACCTCTACCTCAGTGTTGAAAGCTTTGATTTTCACGGCACTTACCACACCCACACACTTTACTTTTGCGTTGTTTGCCATCTTTGCCTTGCATGGAGAAGGCCTATCAACCTCAAGCCCTAATCGAAGCATCATAGCTTCGCTCATTACACAGATTTGTGCACCTCCATCAATGTAGGTGTTTCCAACCCTCTTTCCTTTTATGTTTACGTCGACAGTTGGAAGGATGTCATCCATGTTGCATCCCGAAATTGCTCCGGCTACCTTTGTTTTGGAGCGTCTTGTACTTACCATTTTAGACCATTGTCGCCTTACTTTAGGTACAAGATGTAGCAGCTGTGGCCATGTAATCTTCGGTCCTTGCTCTGCCACATCCAATGTTAGATCATAGGGCTTAGAACTTTCCCCTAGCTGGAAGTCGGTGATGCCCAATTTCCGTCGTGGCCTGAATGGCCTCTTGCTAGTTTCGCCTCTCATGCTTCTCTCATCATCTGATTGTGTAGCCTTCTCCCTCCTAGCTCTTTTCACAGTCATGGCCTCAAGTGGTTCTAAAAAGGTTACCTTCTCCTTACCCTTGTCCCTCTCCTTTGCTCTGGGTGGATCCACTACTACGGCTTTTCCTTTCTCTTCTAGCCTTATGATGTTTACAGGGCGATCAGGTGGTGGGGCTGGTGGAAGAGGTGAAATGGATGCTTGTAGTGGTGTCTGGGGTGGACGTAGAATTTGTGTTGGTGGGGTTGGTGCTCGGGGTGGGGGTGTTCTTTCTTTAGGGGGTGACAATTGGTTCCTCCTACCTCCTCTATTATAGTTTTGTCGTGGTCTGGGACAGTAGTACATACCGTGACCTTCTTCTCCGCAGTTGTAGCAATGATACTCCCTGTTTTGTCGTCGTGCTCTTCCAGGGTCTTGATCTCTTTCGTGACTCCTCCCTTGTTGTATTAAGTGGACAGACAAATTCTGCAGTTGGCCAGTAATATGGGCCAACATATCTTGTTGGTCATCTCTTACCCCAAGAGCCGGTGGTGGTGGTGGAATGGTGGTTGTCGTAGTTGCTGGTCGACGTGATGTTGCTGTTTCTGTTGACTCGGTTTCTTTGGCTTTCATTCGCAGCTTCTTGTCCTTAAGGCTAGCAATCTCAACGGCTAACTCGTACGTAGCCGGGAATCTAACTTTCACCTTCTCCTTGAGAAGCGGCCATAAGCTATGCGTGAACCGATCTTTTTTTAGGAAATCGGGTGCAGCTTCCCCCCTTGCCAGTGACTCAACCCACCGTTCCCACAAATCCACAAATTTGGACTCATAGGTGGCATATTCTAAAAGACCCTCCTGCTTCAAGTCTCTCAACTTGTCCCACAACTTTTCTGAAGTGGTACCTCCCCCAAAGCGCCTCTTAAAAGCGGTTTTTAAGGGTTCCCAGTCATCCTTGGTTGCTTGTGGAAGTACATTGTACCATGATCTAGCTTCTAGCTTCATGAGATGCTTAAAGATTCTAGCCCGAGATTCATCCGTATCTTTGTTGCTCACTACACATGCTACTTCAAAGTCATCTAGGAAGTCTGTTACCAAATCCTCCCCCTTCTTTCCTTTAAATGTTAGAAATGCTATACTTGCCATGATTACTGAGAGAGAGCTAGAAAGACACACTGCTTAACTTGCAAAAGTTTTTTTCTTCTTTACAAGGAGGCGTGTATACCCTCTTATACTAGGACATAGATTAAAACTTCAAACGGTACATTGCCTTGTACCAAAGGTAGGACAAATGGTTGATCTGATGCCAGAACCTCAAAAAATCGCTCCCCACCCAGCATGGTGTCAATGACGTGCTGGTAGTGAGCCTTCATCCTTCATTTAGTTTCCCTTCATCTTCCATAGCCCAAGGGTGTAGAGGTCATGCTTAAGACGAGCATGGTGATTGCGGTGATGGTGATGGTGATGGTGATGGTGATGGTGATGGTGTGGGTGTGTGTGTGTGCACTAGGCACACACAGTGCATAGTGTACTCTTTGGTGATGGTGTGTGTCCTTAGTGTGATGGTGACCCCTCTTTATATAGGGGAGGAGGGGGGAGAAATTCTAGAATTTAGAAATGAAAAAATCATTATCTACATAGGCCATGTGACTGTGGGCCCCACTTGTCTGGCTGTGTGTATATGTGCCAGAACAGCAGTCTCATGAGAGAGAGACTAAGAGAGAGAGATGGGTTGATGAAAAAAAGTGAGAGGTGACATGGAGAATAAAGTAATTACAAGAGGGGAGAGAGGGGAGTGTGTTCAGAGGTGAATCTGTGTGCAGATGTGTGTGAACACAAGAAAAATCAGGTAACCACTGGGTGGGGATGGGTCTGTAAGCACCTTTTTCAGTGAAACTGAGTGTGTGTGAGTGTGGGGAAGGTTATTTAGCTACAAGACAAGAGATATGGCGCCCTTTAGAGAGAGAGAGGGGGGTATTTGGGTCATGGGATATGATAGGAGAGAGAAAGAGGGGGTGGGGTATACTATTTTGGAAGATAGGGTAAGTTGCATGTGAGTTAGGGTGCATTATTGGTGAGTTATAATGCATTATTGGTGAGAGGTGGGGTAGCTTGAGGGGAGAGAAAAAGGAGAAAGGACAAGGGGAAGAGAGAGGGGGTTGACCTTTTGAGTGGAGGAGAGGAAAAGGGACACCCGGCGGGGCAACAGTGAAGAAAAAGGAGGCAAGGTGGGGATGGGCTACCCCGCAGGCATGAGGTGGCCTATTTTACCTTTCTTATATATTTACATAATCATACTTTATTTTTTTCTTAATTTTTTCAATGCTTTTTATCACTCAGAGGGGGTTTTCATGGGGTGGGGACGAGAGAAGAGGGGTATGGGAGCTTGGCTTGTGAAAAGCCCCCATCAGTGTGTGAACCCTACGCTAGTTTTCGCGACAAAACGACAAACATGCACGAAAAGCTCAAGGTGGTGAGCCTACCTCTCATTTCTAAAGCCCGTCGGGTAGTCGTGCACGTCGTAGAAGCTGCTGGAAGTTCTGCTTGCTCTAGGTGGCAGAAGCTCTCTCTCAAAGGTCAATAGTGAAAATGAGCTAAAAATGAGGTGAAAATTTCTTATAATGGAGGTCCCCGAACCACTTTTCATGAAATTTGACATGTGCTCCCAACTTCTTGCGAGATGAGGTTTAGGCTCAAAAATTTCTTGATTTGAACTCCATTTGCCATGTTTACCAGAAATTTGGCATTTCGGTCAAAATCTGGCCAAAACTCGCTTTCCGCTCCAGTCTTATAATTGCACCCCCACTGTACCATAGGTTGTCCTATAGTCACCGATCATCCCCATATTTTTTGTTTTTCATTACGACCGTTTTTCACCTGCTTTTTGTATTTTTGAAGTTTTTCTGCCGAAAATTAGCAAAATTAAAAGGAAAATAGCAAATCAAACCCAAAAAATCCCCAAAAATCATGATAAATCAAAAACATCACTGCAAAACATTATATACACTCACATGCAATTTTTATGGCCAGATTTCTCTGTTTTACCAATATTTTGTCCAAAAAATAGCTATTTCTACTTATATACACACACCTAGGAGCTTGATTTGGCGTTTGGCCCCATATAGCTGTAGATTCATGTTGTATAAGGGCATATGTACTTGGGTTAGTCTAGAAAATTTTACAATCAAACAAAAAACCTTAAAAATAGTCGAAAAATATGCCCTTTTTTGCTCTTTCTTCTATTGGGTTCGCATTTGAGAATGCCTCCCTCCCTCCTAGCCGGAGTCCTCCCGGACGACAAGGTATCACCTCAGAGTATGTGCCCTTCATGTGTTGAAAAAATTGTGCTAATGCTTGGCTGTGTAATGTGGCCCTATTTTATGCATACTCGGTCAATGCATGGAAAAATTAATGTTGTGCAAGAGAAGGGTATAAGCAAAATGCTTATTGGCATTCGCAGTCGAGGTTTCCTATTTTCTTTGCAAGTAACAGCTGTAACTCTAGTGCTCTTTGTTTGATTGTCTTTCTTGCAAAAGGGAGTCGCTTTGCCGCTACCGTTGTTATGGCCGTAGTTGTCTCTTTGGAGAGAATTTGGCTTGGCCGGAATGGCTGTAGACCGTATCTCTTTTGCTTTCCATTGGTAGCTTGTCTTGGCCGGTTTAGGGTTTATTGCTACTGCATTGGGTTCCATTGTTTTGTTGCTGATGGGCATCCATATAAATCGGTTTGTTGGTTTCATATGCAGTTGTCTGCCTTCCGATGTTGCTTGTACTGAAGGGAGTTCCTTGTGCTTCGGTTTTGGAATCCAAATGCGAGTCGCATTTGAGTTATTGCTGAGCATTTTCTTTGGGATCCATATCTTTTTTATTCCCTTGGTTTTTGGTTGAACTATCTGCTTCAGTTGAATTCTTTCGTTGTATTGTTTTTTGTCTGCCATGTCATTTCTATCCTTCCACACCCATATTTGTTTTTCTCTTGTTGGTAACTCTGATCTGCTCATTGCGGTCGGTGACTTGTCATACTTATAGTGAACTATGTTGGCAGTTCCCTGGTGGTTAGCCTTGGGTATCATGTTGTTCTTCGGTGGCACCCTTGCTTTTGGCTGTTTTTTTAGTGATTGCATTGCTGGCAAAGCTGATTATTACAAGGCTATTGAGCAAAGGCTATTACCTGTTGTTCTTGTGCATGCTGAATTTCGACTGCATTCGCATTCTAATCTATCTACACATTGTACTCTTTTTGCCAAGGTTGTCCCAACAACATAAGGTGTTGTGTGCTTTCATCCTTGACCACATAAAACTTGTGTGGGTAAATATATTGATGTATTTGTACATGCAATATAGTCCAGCCCAATGTTTTCAACGAATGTGATGTACTACTTTCCAACACTTGTGGAGTAGGATGAAGTTGACCTGTGGACTTGAGCTGTTTGTATAATCTGTAACAGATCAAATTTGCTTGAGCTCCAGAATCAAGCAATGCCGTCGATTCGCCGTCGACTCAACTTGATTGCTACCCACTTTGACTGCAATTATTGGCTCCACTGTGTCTTCATCAAACTTCGTTAGTCGGATGGCATTGATTCACAATGGTGCTCCACATTGTTTTTGTTGTCGCAGAAGTCTTCTTTTTGCAATGCGTTCTTTTGCTTCTACTTGAGCTTATTCTCGTACCCTCTGTTTCTCATTCATTTGTTGTTTTCCTTGAAGGATTTGTTGAAGCATATCCTGTGTTAGTGGTAAATGATATTTCTTTAATTGACACCCACTAATCCAATTTGGCATTGCTTCACCTGCTAATGTAGCAAGCTTGACAGCTCCGCTTTGTGATAGGTCACTAATCACAAAGGGTCCCATCCCTCGCTTTTTAAGTTTCTTGGCATGTTGCTTCAAGGTATAAACAAGTACATAATCACCAGTTTTGAACTCTTTTGTGCGCACATGCTTGTCAAAAAACTCTTTTTGTCTTCTCTTTTTAGCATAGATTGAAGCTACAGCTTTCAAGCGAAGTTCATCTAGCTTTTCAAGATCATCTATTCTTGAAGAGAGCTCATGCCCTGTCCATTCTAAGCGTTTCGCTACTCGTATAGTTGGAATTAAAAACTCTATGGGTAATATAGCATTTAGGCCAAACACCATGTTGTACGGTGTCGTTCCTATCAATGTTTTGTAAGCTACCTTGTATGACCATAGTGTTGAGTGTAGCTGATGATCCCAATCTGTTCTTGACTGTGACACAATTTTAGTGAGAACCGTGCATAGTGTTTTATTTGTGGCCTCAGCTTGTCCATTTGCCTGTGGATGGTATGGAGCAGATTTCCTATGTATGACCATGAATTCCTCTAGCAGATATTCAATGACTTCATTAAGAAAATGTGTTCCACTATCACTGACAATTTATATTGGTAAACCGTATCGTACAAAAACATTCTCATACAAAACTTGTGCAGTGGTCCGTGCATCTTCTTTTTGTGTTGCCTTGGCTTCCGCCCATTTTGTGAGATAGTCCGTAGCCACAATGATATATTGGGTATGGGTGCGATATGCAAGGGGTGAAATAGGCCCCACAAAATCAATGCCCCATTTTGCAAATGCCCTTGCCCCCATCATTGGCCGTAGTGGCATCTCATCTCTCCTTATCGGCACCTTGGTGTGCTGACATGCGTCACAACGCTTTACAAACTCTTCAGCATCCATATGCAATTTAGGCCACCATATTCCTGCGGTTAAGACAATTTTTGTTGTCTTATCGCCTGAAAAATGTCCTCCACTTATACCTCCATGTGCGTGTTCTAGAATCAGCAGGTATTCACTTTCACTTGCACAGATTCTAAGTTGATTGTCCTTTCCTCGCTTATAGAGTTGGTTCCCAATTACCTGAAAGTCACGAGCCTCCAGCTCTATAGCCCTTTTTCGTGCTCTTGTTATGTTTTCAGGAAACGTCCTTGTGGTTAAGAAATCAATGATATATTGACTCCATGCAGGTGGAATGTTTACTTGAAACAATGTCATGTTATCCAGTGGTCGTTTGACACTACATATAGTACAATTGGTAACATAAGCATGTGTGTGCGCGTACATAGTTGGCCAATAAACCCCTAACTGTTTCAATCTCTGGTGTGTTTTCACTATTGAACAATGAAATGCACAATCCTGGACATGTGCTTCTTCAAGGTAACACTCAAATTCCTCCAGATTTATACATAATCGTAGAATTTGGTCCGATCCTAGATGATACATGTAATGGAAATGGCCTATGAACTTTGAGAGTAGCGGAATTAGGAAAGTAGGTGAAGCACTTTTAAGAGATTACTTTGTGAGCATAGCGGGTGAACTTAATTGATGGTAGCAACATAAACATGGTACTTAGTTAACTTGGCATGAACAATACTTTTGCAAGAGAGAGAGAGTTTAGAGAACATGACAATAGTTGAGGACCGGATTCATATGGAGCCGGTCCCCCCTCCAATAGGCATTTGTATTATAGTTTCTCCCATCAAGAGAGACTTGGTACAATACAATCTTTGTGTTCCTTGTGACCTTGGTGATGCGAAAGATGGAAAGCTTCATGCATCACAAACATAACATAACATAAACTTGAAGAAAGCATTAACTATCCCAAGCCTCAGTCCCAAGGCCTCAAATACCTTCGAAGGTGGAGAGAGCTAGCGGGGAATGAGGATAGGGAAGAGGAAGAAGAAATATTCCATAGAAGAAAGAAGTAGTTTCTCACATATCATTACTCTTCTTGCTAGCATACATAATAGCATAGTAATGGAGATGGAGAAGATGGCAAGCTTAAGCATTGAAGCATGACTCTTGGTTGGATTTGCATTCCATAGCCAAGAGTGTTGGTATAGGCTTTCACTCTCACAAGCTTGGAGAAGGAGGTGGTGTTCCTCAACTTTCACCAAGTGAGAATAGTCTTGCTAATGAGTGTGTGTGATGGTGTATACCCCCCTAGCTTGCTTTGGGCGAAATTTGTTCATGTTGCAAGCTCATTGGACCCCTCTCCCCTTAGGCAATCACATGCCACATGCAGTCAAGCATATGGGTATTCTTTTGACAAGTGTCCTCCTTACCCCTTAGAGAGAGAGAGAGAGCTTGAAAATATCTAGATATTTGTTAGGTGGAAGTGAAAGCTCATTGGACCCCTTTTTAGCCCAACCAATAGCATTCAAGCTCCCATGTGGTTAAGCTTAGTGAGAGTCTGACATTTGTCCCATGTGCTCCTTTAGAATTTCCCTAACTTTGAGATTTTTATGCATAGGAAGTTTCTCAAGCAACTTCCTCATTAAGTGAGTGGGTTCTCTTTTTGACTCAAGCATCTCACCCCCCATGCATAGGAAGCTTCTCAAGCAACTTCCTCATTAAATGTGACAAGTGTTAAGTATGGAGCCTGATTTACCCTTGTAATTTTCTGTGGTAAAAGCGCACATTTGTAAGGCCCCCATTATGAGGAGAAGCCATCGTGCGTGAAGGAAAATCACTCACCGAAAACCAAAATTTTCACGGACAAGAATCGGGGGCAACTTTAAAGGCCTCGGGAGCGGAGGCCCCCGAGACTTTTTTTCGCCGGAATATTCTTTTTCGTCGGAATATTATGGCCGGACAGTGGCCGAAAAGTGGTCGGAAAACAACCGATCGGTTGGCCAGTGGCCGGTAGTCAATGGCCGATGGCCGGTGGTCGAAGTCAATGGCCGGTGGCCGGTGGTCGGACGTCAATGGCCGGTGGCCGAATTCAAAAGCGGACTTGTCTTCTCGAGGGCGGCCACACATGGGCGGATTGGAGGGTCCGATTTGGACTTATTCGCACAAGGGCGGCTACACATGGCTGTCTCTCATAAGAGAGGGCAGCCCTTTTGGCCTATAAAAGGAGGCCATTTCTACACACATTTCATAGTGTGAAGTTGATGCAACAAGGTGAGTGTGAGGTGGTGAGAGTGAAGCAAGGCGGGAGCTCCATTAAGGGTATAATCCCTTTGTAAACTACTTCTTGTTTTGAAGTACTAAAGCCATTGAGTGGCTGCTTTCCCGTGGACGTAGCCCACATTGGGTGAACCACGTATATCGTGTGTACTCTCTCTCTCTCTCTCTCTCTCTCTCTCTCTCTCTCTCTCTCTAATCTATAATCTCATGTATATAAATATGTCTCTCTCCATTAAGTAATCTACTCAATTATCTATTTAGCTACGTCTTATTTCCTAACAACAAGTACCTCAAGTACCTTAGTCATCAAGCATGACAAGCACCTTAGGTGGGGTTCCCACCTAAAGCACATCCTTAGCTTTCTTAAGATTAGGTCGGGTTCCCACATCAAGCATAGCCCTAGCTTGCTTAAGTTTAGGTCGAGTTCCCACCTCAAGCACAACCCTAGCTTGCTTAAGGTTCCCACCTCAAGCACAGCCCTAGCTTGCTTAAGTTTAGGTCGAGTTCCCACCTCAAGCTCAGCCCTAGCTTGCTTAAGGTCAAAGGACTTTTAACACTAACCATTGGAGGTCTTTAATGAAGCTAACCCTAAGGTCTTTTAAGCTTCATTAGTTAACCTTGCTCTTTGACAGACCATCTCTCATTTGGGCCCCTTTACCATTGGCCCCGTGTTGAGATAGATCCGTAAGCAATGTCTATATTCTAACCCTTGTTCCCGTTTATTATCCCATATTAAGTGATCAATTTAATATGAGAAAATCATTTGGGTTGGTTAGATATTAGATATTTGATGACAATACAGCCGTCCTGCAATCAACTGGAAGTTTTTTGTTTGTCGAATTGTTTGTTGTTTGGATCTGTCTTCCGTGTTATCAAACATGCCTCCAAAGGAAAGAATGCTAACAATTTCCTGAGACCATTTGGGTATCATTTCAATATTGAAAAGATAAGCATCTGGTATGTCATCATCTACTCCTTCGGGAGCTTCCCCATTGTGTATCCTTGTAAGATGATCCGCTCGTAGATGGGTTCTACCCTTTTTGACCACCACTGTGAAATCAAACTCTAGCAATATAATAAACCAGCGTACAATTCTCCCTGTATTGCATGGTGTATTTACCAGATACAAAAGAGCTTGATGATCTGTGAAGAACACAAATTTGTTTGCGAGCAAATAATGCCGAAATTTTTTTACAGCATAAATCATTCCTAATCCCTCTCTTTCAGCGGTTGTGTAGTTCTTTTCCGCACTGTTTAACTGTCGGCTTGCATAACAAACTAGAAAATCCATTGTTCCGTCTCCAGGTTGAGCGAGAATACTCCCAATTTCATATGCAGAAGCATCAATGTGAACATGGAATATCTTTTCCCAATCCGGTGCTTTAAGTACAAGTGCTGATACAAGGTTTTCCTTCAGCTTTTGGAATGAAGTTTCACACTCCTCGGTCCAGTCAAAATTGACTAGCAAACGATACAGAGGTTGTGCGATGACTACATACATATATATGAAACTTCGATAATACCCACAGTGTCCCATGAAGGATTGCACTTGTTTCGCATTAGTAGGCATGGGTAGGTCTACTATGACTTTGACTTTGTCTAGGTCAGTGGTTATGCCATTTCTTGAGACAATGTGTCCTAAGATGCGGCCTTGCCTAACCATGAAAATGCACTTTTCCGGGTTAAAACAGATTCGAAATGTCCTGAATTTTTCAACTACCTTTTGCAAATGTTCAATATGTTCCTCTCGTAGAAGAGAGTGTACACAAAGATCATCCATGTTTATTTCTAAGAATATTCTCAGGTATTCTTTGAACGCGTGTGTCATTAACCTTTTGAAAGGTAGCTGGGGCATTAGTTAAGCCAAACGGCATAACTCTATACGCATATATTCTCCATTCTGTGGCAAACGCTGTTTTGTGTTGATCCTCCATTGCAATTGCCAATTGGTTGTATCCTAAAAACCCATCTAGAAAAGAATAAGCCCGTTTCCCGGCCACCCTCTCAAGTACATGTTCTGTGATTGGCAAGGGATAATTATCCCTTATGGTGGCTGCATTTACCTTTTTGAGGTTTACACACACTCGCAGTTTTCCGTTCTTTTTGGGGACTACCACAATGGGTGACACCCAATCTGTATGTTCGATTTCATAGATAAATTCAGCATCCATCAGCTTGTCAATCTCTTCTTTTATTCGTTTAGCAAATGTGTCATTATATGTGTAAGGACGATGTTTGCTAGGTTTTGCATCTGATTTCAAAGGAATTGTATGTTGGCATATCGATGGATCAACTCCTTTGAGGTCTTTGTAGAACCATGCTGTTAACCCTCACGGCTCACGGACACCCCATCACCTACGACGGACGTGTATTATGTATTTGGTAGAGTCAGGTACCGGGCTTGTCGGACCAATAGGAAAAGGGTAAGAGTGATTGCCGATGAGAGGTGCACTCTAACTGGGACATTCAAGGGATTAGTTGGCTAAGCATGGGTGCCCAAGTGTGAATGGGGTGAGCTCATATAAAAGCCAACTAAACCTAAAATTCACTCATTCTCTCATTTGTGCAATAGAAGAGTGCTCTTGCTCCATCTCCATCTCCATCTTCTTCTTCTTCACCTCCTTGTGTGTGTGTGTATGTGAGAGAGAGAGAGAGAGAGGGAGAGTGTGTGTGCGATCGAGCATTACGAAGGCACGACGGCGGCAAAGCGGTTGAGTGCGGCATGACTGCAGCTTCTTCTTCATCGCGGCGAGGAATCCACCACGAAGGCGAGCGTAGAGCGGTGAGTGACACACCCTTTGCTCTCTTCAGCTTGCTAGATTAGTCTTGTTGTGTGCTTAGAGCCATTTGTGGCTCGCACACGGTGTATCGGCAAGTCCCTTGCTTCCGGGGAATCGCCCTGCACTAAGCCTAAGAGGCACTTTGTGGTTCTCCTATGAGTTTTTTGTAGTAGGAAAGAAGAGGAAGAGTAAGAGGAATGAGTTGTTTTTCTGTAAGTTGTTAATTTCTGTGTTGTTTGCAAGTTCTGTGATTTCTGCATAATGTTGTGTTTTCTGTTTGCACACAGTCTTTGCACAATCAGTAGTCGTTGGCTTGTTTGCAGTGAATCAATAAGTAGGAAGGCAGTTAGCAATTTCTGTTTGCACACAGTTTTCTGTCAAGGTTTGGTTGCACACAGTCTTTGCACAGTAAGGTAGTGAGAGAGGAAGTAGGTGGACAGTTAGGTCACTGTCAGTAAGCAGTTAACAGATTAGTCAGTGGTTAGTAGCACTGTTAGTAAGTAGATAAGGTAGTGAGCTGTCTGTGAGCTATTGACTGGTAGGTTAGGTCTGTGATCGGGATCATTTGCCCAAGCCCAAGCCCAAGCCCAGGCCCAGGCCTCAGTCCTCAGTCTTATGATATATACTAGACTCACTTTTATATATATACCCTACCCCCTCAAAAGGGAATGAGAGCATGTGGGGCAAGTCCTCCACTCTCCTCCCTTCTCTTCCCACTTGCACCCTTAGACTTTCTAATTTGGGCCTAGTTCCCTACTAGAAATTGACGGTTTTAGGGATTCCGAGGGCGTAAAGTGACCAAACGGAGGGCTGTAAAGCACGGCATGTCCCTCTGACCAAGACGCTTGTTTTGAGCTATCATACGTTCTATTCTATAGCTGGGTCTGAAAAAAAGGACCAAAAAATCAAAAAATAAATAAATAAGAAAAGACTTGGTTGCAAAAAATTACTAGGTAAGCAGCCTTCACGGGCCCTCACTGACACTTCTAGGGGATCCAAGTCATATGAACCTACGCTCTGGACGAGTGTTAGAGCACGAGCATATTGGTAGTGCCTCCATTTACCCGGGCACCCATTATTCCTCCACCCTAGGTTCTGGACCTTCGGCCGGGACTCAAGGTAGCGCGACCCAAGATCCTCATATCGCGTCTAGTGATTCTTCCTCTGACTACGAAGTCATGGAGGGGTATCCTACACCAAACCCTGATAGTTCAAGTCAAGACATGCATGCCATGGTCCCACGGCCCGGGTCCAGCGTGTTTAGCCGCTTAAAAGAGACCCTTAGTAGAGCTACTCACTAGGTGAGCAGCCTTCACGGGCCCTCCCTGACACTTCTAGGGGATCCAAGTCATATGAACCTACGCTCTGGACGAGTGTTAGAGCACGAGCATATTGGTAGTGCCTCCATTTACCCGGGCACCCATTATTCCTCCACCCTAGGTTCTGGACCTTCGGCCGGGACTCAAGGTAGCGCGACCCAAGATCCTCATATCGCGTCTAGTGATTCTTCCTCTGACTACGAAGTCATGGAAGGGTATCCTACACCAAACCCTGATAGTTCAAGTCAAGACATGCATGCCATGGTCCCACGGTCCGGGTCCAGCGTGTTTAGCCGCTTAAAAGAGACCCTTAGTAGAGCTACTCGCTCCGAACATGCGGTTAATGAAATAAATGAAGGGAGTGGGGAAGTAAATTCGTCATTCATGCCTAAAATGGACCCTATGCTTCTTGAGAGTGTGCATGTGAATGTTCCATCCACTGCACCTCCTGATCCTTTAGGACTATCTCCCTCTGAGGTTTTACTACCCGATGGTAGGAGTCTTGCCGAAGTACAAGAGATCGAACGCTATATGCAAGCAACAAGGGAGAGGGAAATTGAGAACCTACGAAGGCTAGAACAAAGTCGAGCCCTGAAAGCAAAGGCTCCTATGACAACAATCATGCCAGCCGAGCAACCGAGTGCTCCCAAGGTAGCAGTCATGAAGGGGCAAGCTATGGGGAGCAATAATGCTTCCACTTCAAGGGAAACCTCCAGCACGCCAGGCCTAGATGGGATATTCCTAAACGAAAATTGGGAGTATGACTTACAAGCCGAAGCTTTAACTGATCGGTACACAGGACACACCTATCATGTGGGTCGGTTAGATGTTCTACAATCCACATCGGGTGCTACTAGCATAGATGAGCAACAACAGAAAGTCCGTGATGTCCTCCATAGGATTGTCGAGTTAGAAAGACAGAACACAGGGATCAACATGCCTTCAACAGGCCTAATGAGATTCTTGGATACGGGAAAGGCCAACCAACCAACCCTGTCACAAATGGAGACTCCCTCAGTGAGCCCCATTGATCCTCCATATTTTGTTTTGCCAGGAGCCTCAGTACAATCTGAGCCCACAAGTGACAGCTTTACCTTCCCAGATCTAGCTCATCTTTCTCTTAATGACACTACGGCTACCATGCATATCCCAATGGTGAGCATGACAAGAAGTACACCATGGAGTTCATTTGTTAACGCTACGCCGATGCCTAGTAGCACAGTGCCCCCAACTATACCTACATGTATGTATCAATCATGTGCACCTGTCGTACCTCAGCCTCATGTAGCTCCTACACCTCCGATTATTCCAAGAGCTTACAATCCACAATGGAATTATCCAAGTTCTTATACAAGTGGAGCCATGCCATTTAATAATAACATGCCATATCAAGCACCCCCTGTGCCTAGGGCCACGCCTGTAAACTTTGGACCACTGTCTGGTACACCACCATACAAAATTTGGGACCCAAGAGCCGCGCGTATGCCAAGGCCAAGGCCAACTCCCATCTCACATGTGGTTCCAGGAGCACATACACCCATTATACCTGCTCAAATAGGAGATTTGGCAGCATTTGCTCAAACTATCGGTCGCTCTATTGCGGAAAACATGCGTAGTGCACCTGATAGAGAGCCTAGGAGCAAGGCAGTTCAAGTAGCTAAGCTCACACAGAAATTCAATGGAGACGGAGATGCTAGAAAGCATATGGAAGTCTTTGAACATGTGTGCGCACATGGTCACTAGAACCCAAAATGTGGTCCAAACCACACCGTTGCCACCTCCAGTGCTAGGACCGCAACCCCCTCATCCAAGAGTTACACCTATGAACCAAATAGGTTGCGAGTCATCAAGTACTTATGTAGATTGCGAAGGGGACATAGACCCTAGTATCACCTATGGAGTCGACATGCTTGAGGAGTGTCCCATGTACTATATGGAAGACCATTGGGAACAAATCAAACCGGTATATCAAGCTACTGCGCTAGCAGCAAGAGGCCAAAACATTAATAGTTTTGCTAGGAGACCACCTCTTCAGTGCTACGAATGTGGTGGACCACATCGAGTAGCTGAGTGCCCCATTAGAATGCAAAAGAATGCTGCACTAATGCAAACAAGTCAAGGGAGTGCATTGGCAATGCCAATACTCATTTGTAATCGTTGTGGCATAGATCATTTGATCGCACAGTGTCCTAACAATCCAAACGCACCGAAAATCACACCATTGAACTTAATAGAGATTCTTGATGGGACACCACCAACTATAAACATAGTACCAGTGAATGCACTCACACGGTCGATGCTCCAAAAGCAAAATTACATCCTCGAAGAGAGAGATGCTACATCTATTGGCCGAGCGAGAAAGAAGAAAACACGAAGAAAGAAATCCCTTAATGATTCTAGCTCAAAACCTAGTTCAAAGACTAACATAGGGACAGGAGAGGATCCCGTGTATATGAATGACCCTGAGGATGACTCAGATTCGATAGAGACCATGGAGACCAAAACTATTACTACAAAGGAAAAAGCCAGTGAGGAGGATCACGAGAGGAAATTACAACGAACACCAAAAGAGTATTCAAAGTTAAACCACCCAGTTGCGAACCCCCAAGATAAGCCATGAGAGACGAAAAATGAGGATTGCAAGAGAAAGATTGGAACCTATCCAAACCCAACAGTGGAAATTGAACGAGTCCAAAAACTGAGGGGTTTGGTGGAAGAAACTCAACGAACATTAGAACCTGAACCCAAACATATCCAGATGTCGGACACAGTGTTTCCCACACAAGTTCAACCTCACAAGAACTACAGGCCATTAGCTATACCTAGTAACATTCGGGAAGAGAGTGAGGGTAGGACATCTGAAAGTGGACACACACCTTTCCTACTAGAGAGAATGTTTGGTGAGGGAATGCCCGACCCCCTTGAGGAAGTGGAGATTCCATCTTCACCATTCTCTTGTCAGGGTCCTACGTCCCACAAGATGCCATTAAATGTTGCCAAATTGATGGATTTCATGTCTTCAGAAGTTAGAACCACCATCATGTCCAAACTATATAAAGACCCCGAGCTAGTCTCAGCTCTTCGAGCCTTCCTCAAAGGAGAATTACAGTCCGGATTACCACAATTTTCACATATGAACAAACCTGACTCGATAATGAATGATGAGGAACATTTAGCACCACCATCTGACGTAGCGGGACATGAATCTGTAATTGAAGTACCCGTTAACAAGTTGGGGCAATACTTTGAAGGTGATGAATCTAATGCTACTCTGCCAATCACTACTAAAGGATTAATTGTAAAGGGAGTCCTTGACGGTGGTGCGGGAGTCAGCATGGTGACAAAGAGTTGTTGGGAGTCTATGCGGCGACCTCACCTTGAAGCCACAAGCGTAGTGGTAAAAATGGCTAATGGATCTATTGTTACGCCTATTGGAATGCTTAAGGATCTCAGGATCAAGGTCTTGGGACACAAGGTAAGGCAGACTTTCATTGTTATGGATTTTTCCAAGCATCCTATGTCATTTGAGATGATCTTAGGGCGTCCATTCATGAGGGAAGCAAAAATGGTGCATCACTGGTCCAAAAATCGTGTCTACTTACAGTTCCAAGACTCTGTCATTCGAGTTGATCTTTTAAGTGGTCGAACGCATCCTCTAGGAAATAAATTCATCATTGATAATCGATCAGACACAACAATTCACTCAGCTCCATTACAGTATTGTTACACGTGTAGCGAAGACACGGATATTGGGGAGAACTCTCCTTATATGGATATCCTACCTGGGATGACTGAGTCGGACAATGTGGATTGGGTCCACCTAGCAGCAACCATAGACACTTGGGGAAATAAGGGAACGACCTGGGTAACACCTGAGGGGGATGAAATGCCTGTACCCTTAAATATGCTACAAGCAATGCATATAGTTTCTGACAAGACTCATCCTAATGTAACGAAGAAAACATACAAGTGGATCCCTAAAGCTTCTTTACTGAAACAGAAACCTATGTCATGAAACACCTTTGATCCTCATCACTTGAGTGATGGAGGGTAGGTAAGATTAGTACGATAGGAGTGTTTCTGTTTTAAAGTTGAGTGATTAGCAAAGTTCTCTTTTCCCACTAATGTGCCTCCTGGAGGTATTCCTTTTTTTTCCTAGTGTGTACAGGAGTGTGTTGCTATTGATAGGATTTGGACCTTCATGGAATCTTTATCTCGACTCACTCTTCAAATCAAGCGCGACCATCGACACAAACAGGTGTTTCTTGTCCATTAGCATTACCCCTTATCTTTTTTGCATCTATGATTGTCAGGTTTAATTGTGATTGGTAGACTAATATTCACCGCATTGGCTTAGTATCAAACATTTAATCCAATGTAATTTTTTGTCATAATCACTTGTCTAGGTTTAAAAATCAAGCAGTCCGACAAACTAGTTTGACCAAGTTAGGTGTTAGAAATCTTCTCTTAATACCATGGGGAATGCCTTCCTAATAATTAATGGTTACTTAGGTTCTTAATCCGATTTAGGCAGCATTGTGTGAAATGTACTAGGGCTTTCTAGTGGGCTTGACCCTATTGACCTTTAGCTTAAGTATTATAAAGGGAGTTTACTAGTGTGATGAGCCTGGGGAGGTGTATCAGTGTTATATGACCCCCCAAAGTTACAAAATTAAAATGCTGAAAATGAACAAACAAAAAATCAAAGTGCCACACTGTAAAAGCTTAAGCTGGAAGAGAAATCTCAGCTTGATTTGGTACTTTACTCACATGTATTGCCTATGGTACTAGAGCCCTAGAGGTTCCCAGTATGGGCGCTTTTACTTGAAAAGCAAAAAACCCAAGGCATACAAAATAAGCACACATATCAAATTGAATCACTATGAAAAGACTTTGGGGGGTCAAAGAAAAAGTAATCAGTCCGGCGATGATTTCATGAGAAATTCCTTTTATGGTAGCTTAACTACAAGGTCTTCTAGATATAGCCTCTAGTCAGCCCTCGAACACGAATACTTGGCTCTCGCGATTAAACAACTTAATTGACCACAGAAAATTAAGAAGCTTACCCATGGTATTAATATTCGATCTCTAGTGCCTTTCGACCGTCAAATTAGCGACCCTAGACTTGTTTAATTTTTTACCTTTACATCTGTTTATGCATTTGATTACATTGCAATTTAATGTTCATTGCTGACAAATTGTTTGAAATTCTTTTACCAATCAATTTGTCTACCTAAAACTGCATATGCTTTTTAATCACTTATGAGAATGCAATTACTGTGCCAATGTTGTTTGATTTTGCAGTGACTAAAGAAGGCTAAGGACATTCATCTCAAATGCTCTTCCACCTCGACGAACGAGCTTCAACTCAAATAGCTTCCGAGGACGGAATCTACATCAGGAAGGGGGGCATGTTAACCCTCACGGCTCACGGACACCCCATCACCTACGACGGACGTGTATTATGTATTTGGTAGAGTCAGGTACCGGGCTTGTCGGACCAATAGGAAAAGGGTAAGAGTGATCGCCGATGAGAGGCGCACTCTAACTGGGACATTCAAGGGATTAGTTGGCTAAGCATGGGCGCCCAAGTGTGAATGGGGTGAGCTCATATAAAAGCCAACTAAACCTAAAATTCACTCATTCTCTCATTTGTGCAATAGAAGAGTGCTCTTGCTCCATCTCCATCTCCATCTTCTTCTTCTTCACCTCCTTGTGTGTGTGTATATGTGAGAGAGAGAGAGAGAGAGGGAGAGTGTGTGTGCGACCGAGCATTACGAAGGCACGACGGCGGCGAAGCGGTTGAGCGCGGCACGACTGCAGCTTCTTCTTCATCGCGGCGAGGAATCCACCACGAAGGCGAGCGTAGAGCAGTGAGTGACACACCCTTTGCTCTCTTGAGCTTGCTAGATTAGTCTTGTTGTGTGCTTGGAGCCATTTGTGGCTCGCACACGGTGTATCGGCAAGTCCCTTACTTCGACATTGCGGCAAGGAGCGCACACATGCAAACACATCTTTATACTTCTTAAGAAGTTGTGTTATCCATTCTTCTTCTTCAGGCTCTAAATCGGTTGCGATATAGATCGGCTTAGGCTTCTCACCTGGTTCTGCGAGGTCTATCCTTTTTGCATTTTCTGGCCCATCGTAAGATTCTTGGTTTGTTCTTTCCCTGACTGGTGGTGTCATTATGATTTTTCTGTCCTGGATGGTGAATTTCCGATAGTGTGATGGTACATTCATGTTTTCCTTTTTTGACTCCCCTTTACGATCAGTATCTCCCTCAGTAGTCCATTCCTCTCGTAAAGACCGCTTCAGTTCTTGGTATTTCTGTTTGCGCTCCAGTTTGGTCCACTCTTTGTCTTTCGTTGTTTCTTTCTTTGATTTTTGAGATTTTTGTGATTTTGTTTCTGTTTTAGATTTTCGTACTTGTCTTATTTCCTCTTGCGTTCTTTCCCTTCGAACTTTTGAGAATCTTCCTGATAGTTGATCTTTTACACAATCCCCTGCTTTTACAAGCATCAGATAGTGAGTTTTACATTTCATCCAGGGCATCAGGTTCTCTCTCGCCTTGTTTCCTGCTCGTTTCCTCCTATTGCGTTCTTGGCGTCTAGGGTGCTGATTAGCAAAATCATAAAACTTGATATTCTCTGTTTTCCCCCCACGCTCACTTGAGTTGTCTGAACACTCATTATCTGCATCGTTGTTTATTTCCATATGTTCAGAGGAGTTATAAAACTCTTCTTGTTCTGGTGGTTCTACCATCTCATCTCCTCCTGGTATAAGGCTTACCATGTAGTAGGGTAGCACATCATAGCCATCCTTATCGCAAAATTTTGTTGTTGGACTATTTGTAATGGTACAGACATCCAATGTTGCTAGTATGTGTTCCCATTCTAGAGGTTCCAAGGCATCTTCAAGAAAAGGTTCCAGAATATACTCCTTGTCCTCAATCGCTCTTTCTAAAATGCATTCCTCTCTTTTTAGGCTTCCACAGTGTAAAGCTCCACACATCCATAGCTCTTTTTGTTGCCCTAACCATGCTGGGAGTTCCAATCCTGCTAATGTGGCTGAATCAAACTCTTCCACTGGTGTCTGGTTCATATCCTTGTAACTATGGTCTTTCAGTTGTACTTTGGTTGTTGTCTCGCCATGTCTGAGGTATATGTGGTCGTGACTCCAATCCTGGACCATCTTCAATTGTCTCATGAATGGTCTTCCCAAGATGATCTCATAATTGTTCATTTTGTCGAAATCGACTATTGTAAATGTATGCTCATACTCGATTCCACACGAAGTGACAATCACTTTTTCTAAGAGTCCTAGAGGCTTCTCCATGAACCCATCTGCCAATTTCAATTTCATTCTAGTAGCTCTCAAAGCTGGTTTTCCCCATTTTTTCCAGATTTCCTTGGTGGCGATAGCAACTCCTGCTCCACTGTCAAGAAGAGCCTTGGAAACTACTCCTTGGAATTCTACTGGTAGCGTGGTGTTTCCATCTTCTCCCTCGCAATACCCTCCAACTTTGTTTAAAGGTACTGGTCTAGTGTTTAGTTGAGGCCTGTCCAATTCTCTAATCCCTTCTTGAAGCTTCGAGGTGGCGTCTTTCACTCCAAATTTTTCTAGGCATTTGCCTATTGTGGTCCACATGTTTGGTCTTAACCGTAGGAGTTCGGCTAATGTGATTGTGCATGCCACCAGGGTGGACAATAACTCAATCAACCCTTGTGAATCCATCCCTTTGTTAGAAGAAAGTCTTTGAGATGGGATTGCTCTCACTTCAGACTTGGCTTCATACTCTCCTAGGTAAGAGGGTAGAGTTTTCAACGAGTATGGTTGGCTGTGCCCCGAACTAATTGATCCCTGGTCTCCCCCTTGTGAATGTATGTCAAAGTTCACTTGTGATCTTGCCTCAAATTCTTCAATAGGAGGTAAGATCTTGTTTTTTTCTTTTCTCCTGCTGTTCATGTGGTTACTCACCCTGTTAGCTTCGTTGGCATCACGGATTTGCTTCCACAGGTCATCTAGACCGTTACAGTCCTTACCCATTTCTGTCAATGTTTGTATTTGGCACTATGATAGGTTCTCCCCTAGACTCATAGGCATTCATGAGTCTTTCCTTCATTTCTACTTGTTCCTCTTAAGCTGGTTGGATAGGGGTTGGATCTAGTACTTCATGCCCATTTGCAGGTTTACCAAGCGGGTTTTCTATCAAAGATTGAGCTGTTTCAATCATCTTTCTACACATTCCCAACCTTTGTTTTTCTATTTCAGCATATGGATAAGTCATCCATCTTTGCTCTTGGGTTTGGTTCTTTTTTAGTCTAGCTTTAAAAGCTTTTAGAAGTGCATCTAACTGCTCATTTACCTTGTCTGCCAGTACTGATCCTCCTGATCCTGCGCTTTTGGATTCTGCTATTTCCTTGGGTGCTATGGTTGCCGTGGTGTATGAGCTTAAGCTAGCTAGATCCTCTAACCGCTCTAATCTATCCTTTGTGTGTTTTAACTCCTTAGATAGAGCCATTTGCTCTCGTTCTTTCCTGGCTTTCATATGCGCCTTTCTAGCTTTCCAAGTGCTTCTCTTATTTTTCGTTTCTGAACTTGGGGCATCGGTTTTTGGCTCTTCCATTATGGGATCGTTCGTTTGTCATTCTTTGAGCTTGGGCTCGTGTCACCGCCTGAATAGGTATGATTGTTTCATTTTCTTGTTGGGGTATAAAGCCCAATGTGGTCGCCCAGGTAAGTGGGCGGGCCGCCAGGTATGTACACATATTCTTTTGTAAAAACCTAATAAGAACTCACTATGCTCTACACATTATAGTAGAGCGAGTTCACCATATCGTCGTGCTCTTCTTCTCGCGCACTCTCTCTCGCATCGCACTTCCACTCGTACTCCTTCAACTGGTATCAGAGCTCAGATCGAGGCTCGGGGCAGCACTGCAGGAGGCTAGAGTCACCAACTCAGATTGGAATGAAATTCAACAGGCGAAGACACGGCCCCAAATCTTGTGGAAGAGCGCGAAGGGCTCGGTGTTGTCAGAATTTCATTCTGAGGTCATCTCGGCCACCGTTCGGCTTCGACAAAGGTCTGCGCATGCCATTTTTGACTACGTGGTCTCGGCAGGTGCAGATCCGACTCTGCAAATTTGGGGTTTTCGGCCTACAACTGCAGGTGCTGAGGATATCGACATTCCCAGAGTGCTGATTTGTGGTTGTCTACACATCGAAGGACGGCTCACAGTTCTTGGAGGCGTGTCACATACGACACGGGCGCATCTACACACAGACTGTAGGCGGCATCCACTAGTTCATCAGGTAGCTTGTGTTTGCTGCTTGATATTCCAAATTTCATCCTGACATTGCAGGGACTTCCACATGGGATATATTGTCAGAGATGATCTATGTCTTTTGAGGGTTTGCTGGCTGTGAGTCACACAGCAAATAACCGCCGCAACGGTTACAGCATATACTGGGAAATTTGTGGATGTATGACTTTGTGGGAAGTCTATGTACTGTCAGATTTACTGCAGCCTTTGTTGCGGGTCGAGTGAGGTTTTATTGAGCTGGGGGATTCTCGAATGTTGAGATCCTTTCGGTGATACAGGTCTTGGAGCGATCCCTCGAGCACCCTTAGATAGGCAGCTAGGATGTATTGACTGTGAGTTAGACAGTTGGGATTGCATCTTTGCTTTACTGCCATTGAGGCATTGTCGTTGTTTATTCTTACAGGGCAGTGACAGGACAGTCAGAGACAGTACATGTGCAGGACAGATTTACCCACAGCTTACAGTGTCAGAGAGACAGTGTTTTTTGAGCTGTTTTTGGTCTGTTTTTTAGTACACCAGAGCCATTTTACAAAGGAGACTCTACCGAAATTTATGCAGAATCTGAAGATTTCTTGGTTCATTTGACAGGTTGATATTGGTTCAGAGGTCAGTTTACAGGGGAAACTCAGCCGAATTTTTCCCAGGAAAGTAAACTACTGTGAAGCGTAGCTATGGCTGGATCACAGGACACTGCTCTTTACAATAGCAAGAAGCTGGATGGAACCAATTTCCCATTGTGGAAGCAACAGATTTGGCACGTGTTGGTACAAAAGAAGCAGATAAAACCTATAAATCTCAAGGGGATAAAACCAGAAGATATGGACGAAGATGAATGGAGCGAAATGGATGAATTGGCACTTTCTACCATTATGCTGACTTTGGCAGAAAGCGTTTACTTCAATGTAGCAGACGAGATGTCGGCTTATCAAGCATGGTTAAAGCTGAGTGATCTTTATGAGAAGCAGAGTGCAGCTTCACAGGTATACTGGCTTAAGAAGCTTGTTGACTTGAAGATGAAAGAAGGGACACCTATGTCCAATCATGTGAATGAATTCAACACAATCTATAGTCAATTGTCAGCTCAAGGTGTCAAGTTTGATGAACCTGTTAGAGCTATGTTCCTGTTGATCACATTGCCGGAAATTTGGGACACTTTTCGCACAACTTTGAGTAATTCTGCACCTCTAGATGGTTTGAACATAGCAGGTGTAGAAGGAAGTCTGCTTACTGAAGAAACCAATAGAAAGACAATGGTTAAAGGCAAAGGAATAGCCTTAGTTGTCAGGGGAAGGACCAAAGAAAAGTACAAAGGTGGAAAGAGGAATCAGTCTCATAGCAAGTCCCGCAGTGCTAAAGGCAAGAGTGACATAGAATGCTACCATTGTGGCAAGAAGGGTCACATGAAAAGAGACTGTAGAGAATGGAAAGCAGAAAAAGGCAAAGAGAAAGCTGAAGACCATGGTGAGAAGAACAAGTCCTCAGTAAAGATTCAAGAAATAAATGTGACAAACACTATTGCAGAGGATGACAGTCTAGTGTCAGGAGACATCTACTTCTTGAAGAATACAATGGACTCAGCTCTTCTTACAGCATCTGATGGAAATGCACTGAGTGATTTGATTATAGACTGAGTGGAGAATCAGAGTGGCAAGAAGCTTAAATTCTTACGCACTAACAATGGTGGAGAGTATGTTTCAAAGGCCTTTCAGGACTTTTGTGAGTCAAAAGGTATAAAACGTGAACTTACTGCTTCTTACAATCCTCCTCAAAATGGTGTTGCTGAGAGGATGAATAGGACCATACAAGAGAAGGTCAGAAGTATGTTGTCTAATGCACAGCTGCCAAATGGGTTTTGGGCTGAAGCTGTATCAACAGCTATTCATCTTGTAAATAGATCTCCTAGCAAGGTTTTGCAGAAGGATTCAGTGCCAGAGATGGTATGGTCAGGCAAAATGCCCTCATACAAGCATCTCAGAGTCTTTGGCTATGAGGCATATACTCACGTTCCAAAGGAATTTAGGAACAAACTTGAGCCAAAGAGTAGAAAGTGTATCTTTCTAGGCTATGGTAATTCTGGTGAGATGGGGTACAGACTTTGGGATCCCGAATCCAGAAAGGTTGTCCACAGCAATGATGTTCACTTTAATGAATCCAAATATCATTCTAAACCAGAGAGGGTTGAGGAGATTAGAAGAGTTGTCTTCCAAGAAGATGGACCTGCACGTGCAAGACAAAATGTCAGGGTTCAAGAGGAGCAAGGACAGAATAGAGTGGAACCACAGGTTGTGGCTGAGCCTGAGCCACCTATTGTGCATAGATCTGGACGTGTCATGTGACCTCCTGATAGGTTTGTTCCATCTATGAACTATGTCATGTTGACTGATTGCAATGAGCCTTCATGTTACAAGGAAGCAGTGCAAATGAAGGACTCCGGGAATTGGCAATTGGCCATGCAATCAGAGATGACAGCTCTGCATAAAAACAAGACATGGAAGCTAGTTAAATTACCACAGGGCAAAAAGGCTCTACCTTGTAAATGGGTTTACAGGTATAAGATCACCGCTCATGATAGTCAGCCAAAGTACAAAGCAAGGCTTTTTGCCAAGGGCTTTAAGCAAGAATAAAGCATTGACTTTGATGAAGTCTTCTCTCCAGTGGTCAAGATGACTACATTGAGATGCTTTCTTGCATTGGTTGCCATATTAGATTTGGTGTTGCACCAAATGGATGTCAAGACAGCGTTCTTGCATGGTGATTTAGATGTGGAAATTTACATGCAGCAGCCAGAAGGGTTTGTTGAGAAAGGCAAGGAAGATTGGGTATGCCAGTTGTTAAAGAGTCTTTATGGCTTAAAACAATCACCGAGGGCATGGTACCATAAATTCCACAAGTTTATGCTTTCTCAAGGCTACAAACGTAGTGAGTTCGATCACTGTCTATATACAAAGAAGGCTAAGGATGGCAGTTGGCTAATCCTTATTTTGTATGTGGATGACATGTTGATTGCTGGCAAGCACTTGGAAGAAATTTCAGCTTTGAAGTCAAAGATGGCAAAATCGTTTGACATGAAAGACATGGGTGAGGCAAGTCATATACTTGGTATGCGCATTGAGAGAGACAGATCAAAGAAGTTGATTTGGTTATCTCAAACAGAGTATATTGACAAGGTTTTGCAACGTTTCAATATGGAGAAGGGAAAGGCACTGAGTGTTCCATTGCCACCATATGTGAAACTTAGCAAACAAGATTGTCCTGTGTCTGAGGAAGAACAGGCTGAAATGGATAAGATTCCATATGCGTCTGCAGTGGGTAGTTTGATGTATGCAATGATTGCTACTCGCCCAGACATTGCATTTGCAGTGGGAGTAGTAAGTCGATACATGTCAAACCCAGGCAAGAAACATTGGGAGGCAGTGAAAGGAATATTGAGATACCTGAAAGCTACAAAGAGTATGCGTATATGCTATGGGAGTCAGGAGCTAAGTGTAAAGGGTTTTACAGACTCAGATTATGCAGGTGACTTAGACAACCGAAGGTCTACGTCAGGGTATGTCTTTACATTGGATGGTGGAGCACTATCATGGCGTTATAGATTACAAGATTGTGTTACTCAGTCTACTACAGAGGCTGAATATGTTGCAGCATCAGAGGCATGCAAAGAATCAATTTGGCTTAATCAACTAGTAACAGATTTGGGAATCAAAGAAGAGATGCATGTGTTATATTGTGATAGTCAAAGTGCTATATAATTGGCTCGCAATCCAGTTTATCACTCAAAGACAAAGCATGTGGATGTGAAGTATCATTTCATCAGGAAAATGCTCGAGGATAAGCAGCTTCAGCTTGTCAAAGTTCACACCACAGAAAATCCTGCTGATCTACTTACAAAAGGACTTCCCTCACAGAGATTTGCGCATTTTTGCAAGCAGTTAGGTGTAGGGTAGTACATCACTTCTCTACATCTCTTGTATATTAGCTTGTATAGTAGCTTCTCTCACACTTAAAGTACCACATTGGACTTTAAGTGGGAGGTTGTTGGGGTATAAAGCCCAATGTGGTCGCCCAGGTAAGTGGGCGGGCCGCCAGGTATGTACACATATTCTTTTGTAAAAACCTAATAAGAACTCACTATGCTCTACACATTACAGTAGAGCGAGTTCACCATATCGTCGTGCTCTTCTTCTCGCACTCTCTCTCTCGCGTCGCACTTCCGCTCGTACTCCTTCATTTCTGACCCTCCACTGGAAGGCACTGCTCCCAGCATGTTCAAGGTAGTTTTTGCTCCTTTGCTCAGGTTCTTAGGGCAATCAGGAATCAAGTAACTCCACACTCGGTGCAATATGCATTGACTCTAACGATTTCATCATGAGGGCAGTCTGTTAGCCAATGGTCTCCACCACACTTGTAGCAGGGTCCTTTAGGCTGTTGAGGTGCTCCTTGAGCTCCTCTTTGTTGGTATGCATGTCTCTATCCGCCCATGCCTCCGTTGGCTATGAACAACAATGTTCGTTCATCTAAGCTATATCTTCCTTCTCCTACTGCCTGTGCAGCTGTTGGTGGTCCTGTATTTCCTATCATGCTCCATGGTTCTGGTGTGGAGGGTTCTTTTGGTGGATAATAGACATGGTTTTCCGCATATCCATTGGGATCTTCATAATATGCATGCATAGGCACCAAAGCCTTCTCTTCTGAATCGGTTACGATTGGTGTGTATCTTATGCCGACTGGTCGTAATTCTGGTAGGGGTGGTTGTTGCCCCAACATTGGTTGTGGTCTTTCTACACCAAAAGAGAAGGCACCAAAGACTTCTCTTCTAAATCGGTTACGGTTGGTGTGTATCTTATGCCAACTGGTCGCAATCCTGGTAGGGGTGGTTGTTGCCCCAACACTGGTTGTGGTCATAATATGCATGCATAGGCACCAAAGCCTTCTCTTCTGAATCGGTTACGGTTGGTGTGTATCTTATGCCGATTGGTCGTAATCCTGGTAGGGGTGGTTGTTTCCCCAACACTGGTTGTGGTCTTTCTACACCTACAGGTCTTGGTAGGCTACCTGCTTGATACCTAGGCATAGGTGGAACTTGAGGAGAAGCTACCTGAGCTTGGGGAGCGTAAGGTCTTTCTCTCACATATCCCTTGTTATAATAACATTCCTCCGTCCCATGGTTTGTCCATTTTTGTTCAATAGCACACCACTTGGGCTGTTTAGCATGGGGTTTGGCGTACAAGTTATTCTTTTTTAGCACTTTCTCTACAAGCTGCTCATGGCTTACAGCTACTTCTCCTCTCGGTGCTGTCTTAGAAGACTTGCTTCCACTTTCTTGTGAAGATGAATCGTCGTCAAGATCCTTGAACTCACCCTCTTTGTAGACCGCACAATTGTCTACAAGGTAAAGAGCCTCCTTGGTTAACTCATTCAACGTCGTGCTCCTCTTCATATGTAAGTCCTCTGGAGATCTGCATTACTTAGTCCTTGGATAAATATAAGCATAAGTCTGGACTGAGTTGGTAGAACTTAACATACCTTTTTAGTCTTAGGGCTGCCTTTCGCACAGATTCTCTGTCTTTCTGTTTGAATTTATGGATTTGTGAGACGGTATTATGAGCTATCCCCCTTTGCGAGAATTCCTCGATAAACTCGTCAAACACCTTCTCCATAGACTCAAAGTCTCTACGCTCCACAGAGTCAAACCAAGTAGCAGCGTCATCCTCTAGGGTTAGTCCAAACCCTGCAAATTGGGTAGGGAAGTCTAACACCTCTTCAGCTCTAATTATACGCACAAAGGCTACTACATGATCTCTTGGATCTCAATTTCCTGTGTATTTCTTGTTTACCTATTTTTGCACTTGAGAAGGTCTAATTCTACAATGGTCTACAAATCTCATCATTGGATCTCCACGTCCCAATCGATATACCTCCTCTTGTCTTCTATAGTAGGCTGGTTCCTCTCCCAATGGTGCTCCTAAGCCATAATTTCTAACAGTTCTTGCTAGAGATGGTTCATCTCTTTGAACTCGTTCTATGGGTGGTCTTCCAGGCTCCGTTGACCCTTGAGGTTTTTTGTTTACTCTCTCCTTGATACCTTGAATAGAGTGGTGGTTCTTGTAAATCCCTTAGCCCTCGTGCGGCTTGATAACCATCTCTATTTCAATCTTTCTCCAATGTTGCACTCTGTCGAAGCCATGCCTGCAATGATGGTTGAGTTGTTGGTTGGTTTTGGTTGTTGAATGACTGCGGTCGGGTAGAATGTGAGGTCGCGTCATACTCCTCTGAAAAGGGCTTTGTAGACTTGCTAGGGGTGTAGGTGGCTCTTGGCACTTCGTCGGGGGCATATGTTGATGCTCCTGGAACTGTTGCCTTTTCTACCTCCTCTGGGAGAATATGTTGGTATTCCCGCCCGTACCTATCAACAAAACTATATCCTTCCCCATAGCAGTTTCATAAGAGAATAAGTAAAGAACTTTGTCTTTGCTTAATTTGTTTGGGTATGGTTCTTTGCAGCGAAAGTAACAGACTATTCCCTCGCTCTCATGCTTGTAGATTCCCACGTTCTCATACTTGTAGTAACAGACTATTCCCATGTTCTCATTATAAGTTGAAACCCTGGTTGTTTTCTTATCATACATAAAAATTTCTCAAGGTCGATCAATGTTTGGTGGCGGTTCTTGAGTTTTTGAAACCATTTTCCCCTTCGCCACGTTATCTCCATATCATTTGTAATCCTCAGGGTTACTAACTATCAGATAGTGGTTCCCCTTTTCGTCTCGAAATCTATCTCCATCATCATAGACTCGAATTATCTCTAGCAGTCTCTGAGCCGGCCTTTCTTCAATACAAATACATTTGCGTCCTCAATAGTCAGAATAGACTAGGGCTCCCCTTGAGTTTATTCCTTCTAAGAAGATCACAGTGGACTTGGAATCGTTCAAAGGATTTAGGGAGGTGCTTCCTCCTGGAATTGGTCCGTCATAGGTGAAACCTCCTAGCTGTTGACTACCCATCATGAAGAAAGATATTTCTGACGAAGTGTCAGTATCACTACCTTCCTCAATAATCAGTGCTAATGAATCTAGCCTTGCATGAGTTACACTCTCCTCGATGGACACGAAGCTACCTTGGTCACCAGCCACCTTTTGGTCTCTAAAAATGTATCTTCTGTTGGGGTGTAGGCGTCTGTGCCTTGCCCGGCCGCCCAGAGTCTGGGCGCCCACTGACTTGTATACCTTATACATAGCATAATTTTATAGGGGGCTGCTCACTCATTGAGTCTCCCCACCCACATCGTATGTGTGTCTCCTTCTCTCTCTCTCACTCTCCGTCTGTGGTGCTCCCCGATCCCCTTCAATTGGTATCAGAGCTATGGTGACCGCGGAGAGCACGACGGCTTTGAGAGCTTCAAGGCAATAGCTCGCTCGCTCTCGACGGTAGAGAGATTAAGAAATCTTGGAAGCTTTGTGAGAATGCAATGGGAGCTTGTGAGCTCAGTTGAGAGTGATGTATGCTCTTGTGGAAGCTCAGAAAGGAGTGTGGAAGATTGTGTGTAAGTGAAGGTGCTGCCCTAAAAACTGTGTGCGTAGCAGCACTGTTTTAAGATTCGTTTTTCTCCTTGTAGAATGCAGATCTGAGAATTCTGTCCGCTATGCCCATCCGTTTCAACGTGGTCTACACAACTTTGCAAAAGAAACTTTTTGCAAATTTCTCACCGTTTTGTTGATATTCAGCTCAGACTGACTGTGTACAGAAATTCCAGATTTTCTGTTGTTGCATTGTGTGCGAGTTTGATGCACTTTTGGAAGCACGGGAGATGCTTGAAGTTGAGTGCATAAATTCTGAGCTGAAGATGCAATTGCAGCTTGTGTTAAGCTTGTGGTTTGAGGGTTTTTTGGTAGACTTGGGCAACGAAGTACGGAGACGTTTACACACCATCGAGGCGGTCTCTTGAGAGACGCTGTTTTTTGCAGCACACAGGTGGAGCTTCTTTCGCTGGTTTTCACAGGATACTTTGGCAGTGATTTTGTGCTTGGATTCATGGTCTTTGCGGATGGTTTGCATATGGTTATGGCGCATGGTTGATGCCCATTATACATGCATTTTGACGAGCACTTTCAAGTGCCGGTGAGCTCTCTTGAGAGCATTGTTTTCGCATTGATCAAGTTTCCGGATTGCAAATCTTTTGGCGTTTGCTTATGCACGGTCACTCCGTTGATGTATGTTGAGTGTAGTTTGATGTGTATTGATTGCTCATTGTATTGTGCTTGCAGGAAAATGGTTATTTTGTGTTGATAGCCATTGTGCGTCGAAACTCAGGCGAAATTTTCCCAGGAGTTTTATGCGTATCATTTATGCGATCTAGGTAGAGATTGTGGGTTGCACTCAGTATTTGCGTGCGGTGTTCTCTGCAGGTGGGAGAATTGTGCGTGTGTATGCATCGATACCGCACAGTGTGGGCTTGGTGATTAGCTCACAGATTGCAGTGTGATACTAGAGCATGCGAGGCTTGTATTGACATTGCGGGAGCTCTATTTTGGAGTGTGTCTCATAGGTTTTACATTGTGTTTCTGGCCATATTGGTAGACAGTTTCCAGGTGTTTTTGGTGAGGTGGTTTTGCTTTCTAGTTTGCTACATTATGCTCATGGCAGAGACAGGTGATCGATCAGATTGTGACCTCTCACAGATGTGCATGTTTGATGGGTCAGACTTTGCGGCATGGAGAGAGTGTATGCTTGACGCATTGACACAGCGAGGGTTGCATCGACCATTGAGTGGTGATGCAGGTAGACCTTCAAACATGTCTGACGATCAGTGGCAGGAGCTAGAGGAGATGGCACTATCTACACTCTCTTTGCACCTTGCGGAATCTGTATATGCTCTTGTTATGTATGAGGCTACTTCGAGAGCACTTTGGCGCAGATTACATGATATGTATGATAGATCTGAGTCATCAAGGACTCGTGTGAGACATGTACATTCACGAGTATGCCGACAGGTGACATGTTGGTATTGTGGTCATTCTGGACACGTTAGACAGCGCTGTTTTCGTCGTATGCGACATCGTAGGAGACATGGCAGTCTTAGAGATGTATGTAGTGATGCCATGGACTCAGTTGCTTTGACAGTTGAGGCACATGTAGTGTCGGAGTATACTAGTGATGGGGATGTCACTTTTACCTCGAGCTATGCACGAGATGCTATACATGTGGATAGTGCACTCCCTTCGCAGTGGTTGCTAGACGAAGATGCTATGTTTCCTGTCACGCCGCATCGTGCATGGTTTTGTAGCTATTCTAGCGGGATGCTTGGTAGTGTACGTTTGACCGATGGATCGGTGCATGCGATAGCAGGTACAGGAGATGTGAGACTGTCATTACCGAGTGGTGCATCTTACTTGTTACGACATGTGCGCTATGTACCAGATTTGACAGTGAGTCTGATCTCGATTGGTCCGCTTAGAGATTGTGGATGTCAGATTTCGCTACGAGAATGAGATTTTGTGATGCATTTGGGTTCGCTAGTGATTGCGAGAGGTGCCAGGAGTGGTATAGGTTACCCATTGCATGTGGATCACGGAAGAGACGGTATTGTCTCTGTGATCACGCAGCCAGGTAGAGAGCGAGAGAGCAGGCGAGTCTCTTTTGCTCATGGGTTGAAGGATGCTTTGCATGGAGTGCAGAGTAGTGAGCTCGTTGTGCACACAGTTGGGGCACGACTTGAGCAGTCACACAGAGAGGTGACAGAGTCAGACATGCATGCTTTGCTAGTGACTGAGCAAAGCAGAGAGTCAGTTGTGCGAGATACTTCTATGCAGGATAGACAGGTAGAGCGGTCTTGCTCTAGTGAGTCACGACAGGAGGACGTTGTCCAAGAGTCTATGCATACGGAGTTAGAGCATGAGAGCTCTAGTGAGTCACAGCAGATTGAGTGGTCATGTTTTCAATGGATGATTGCAGAGGACACTGAGATGTCAGCGATTATGTAGTCATTCCTTTCTATGCTCGACAGTGAGCATGGGGATATAGTTGTGCAGGATATGTCTTCCAGCAGACACCTAGAGCAACTGGTTTGCTCTGAGGTTGCACGACAGGTTGATGCGTCTTTTGCAGACAGTCAGGAGATGCATGTGGCTGACACGCCTCGTCAGTCAGAGATGCCTATTGCCAGGGATATATATGTTGATGTATGCTCCGTAGAGCTAGCAGGGCCCGCTAGCATTGCATCGGCATTCTGTGGTCTCATGTATGAGATGTTGATCTTGAGACCGGATATCGCAGCTGCAGTGGGAGCATTTGCAGTTGGGGTTGTCAGTCGTTTGTTGACTGATGGTGGCATAGTGCACGAGGGAGATATGCAGGTATTGCATACATACTTGCAGCACGTGTGCGGTACGTCTGGTGGTGTATGGGCTTACACGGGAGCAGGACAGCCGGATGCACACGATCACAACCAGCCAGTGGGCATCCGTTGAGAGAGGTTTTCTCTCACCTTTTGTAGTCTTTAGACTAGGTTCCCTTGCTTAAAGGCACAGTCGCCTTTAAGTGGGAGGTTGTTGAGGTATAGGCGTCTGTGCCTTGCCCGGCCGCCCAGAGTCTGGGCGCCCACTGACTTGTATACCTTATACATAGCATAAGTGTATAGGGGGCTGCTCACTCATTGAGTCTCCCCACCCACATCGTATGTGTGTCTCCTTCTCTCTCTCTCACTCTCCGTCTGTGGTGCTCCCCGATCCCCTTCATCTTCCTGACCTTAAATTCATCAAACTTATCAATGCAATTTATCACAAATCTAACCACTCACCTGGCAAAGGATCAGTCTCCGCACAACTTCTTGCTTTGCTGCTGAATATACTTGTACACAAGCGTTTAATTTCGATAATTGAATCAAAGCATTTAACTGCTAGAGGTGATTTTAGTAATGATTGGTATAGCTGGAGAGTTAACCTCGACCACTGCTGTATTTTATACACTGCTGATGTTCTGGATCAGGTCTGCTAATCTGGAACTATACTTCCCTCGGATGTTGGTCGATTTACGTGAAAAAGTTTGAATTCAGTCTTTGCTCCATCAAATGGCCAAACAAGGTCCAAATTCTATTCTGAAAGAAGTTCTGGAACCCTTAAGCCAAATGGAACCTCACTGTCTAAGCCCAGTCAAATTTTCTCTTCACTAAGCCCCAATAGACATCCTATGCGTAGGACGTCTCCTACTCTGTTTTGCCTGGATTTTTGCACTATGGATTCCCCTTGATGTGCTGAGTCCACAGTTGTTTTTACTTTTTGATTTGGACACCTATAAGGTGGTCAATGGATCAGAAATCTGTTCCGACAGCCTGCTGTGCTGGTCTTGATCGGTCAAATCAACCTCAATTTGGACCAAAATTGACTAGGAGGCTTGCCTCAGGCTATACAACACCTTGCTATGCCCACAGTCAGTATGTGGCTTCAATTTCTTGCTTTAGGCATCTTATGCGTAGGATGTCTTTTTGCTCTGAATGGCTTCAAATGCAAAACACAGGCTCCCCTTGAGGTGCTGATTACTTTGGTATGCTCAAAATTAGGTTTGGAGTGCAAAATCACACAGATGACATCCTACGCGTAGGATGTCTTTTTGGCTTGTTTGACCCCAGACTTGACCCACAGCTTCCCCTTGATGTCAGCAACCCAGTGGTATGCTTAGATTTTGGTTTGGATTTCAAAAGTCCCCAATTTTAGATGTTCTAGCCTTTTTCAGTCAAAAGTGCTAAAGTCTACTTAGAATCCAATTTCCTCACCCAAATGAGATGAAACCTCTCTCAGTCACTCAATATATCATGCAGATCATGCTCATGCAGCCATCCTATGGTTTTGGTTTTAAAATAATGCTTTGGCACAATTTGGGTAGGATGTCTAGCAATTTCAATCTATCTGGCCTTATCCTATCAAGATATGGTCAAATTTCCACTTTCCAGGTGAAAATAGGGTAAACCCCACCATCTGAACACACTGGTCTACTCAAAATTCCAAAATTCCCACCAGATTAGCCTGTAGATATCCTACGGGTAGGATGTCTCCTGGCTTAAAATTAATTTTTTTCTTGACAGAAATGCTCCTGATGCTCTGCAGCTCTATCAGAAACACTTACAGTAACTTTTAGACTTCACTTCAGCTTTCAAACACACTTTTGCATCTTTTTGCGTCTTTTACAACCTTGTGATGAATCTACCAAGCAAGTATACATGCATGAAGTGCTCTAAATCCTGAAACATGATGTCCTACTTACTCTACTCCTACTCATCATATGAAATGGTGATAATGGTGTTCTGGTTGCTTCCTGGTCTCTCTGGACTCTCAAGCTCTCCTCTCACCGCTTCTACCACTCCAACTCCTACTCTTCTAATACCTAAAACTATCTCAGTCTACCTAAGTCGAGGGATCTAGGCCAGACACACGCTTCCTAGACTCCCTCTGAGACCTAGAGAGTCCTCTACCCTCTAACCCTATCTGAATGTAAAAAGAGACTCTTGGCAAGCCAAAGAATCCCTATCCTCAAGGACTAGTCTCGGTCACCTATCTAAGGTTTTCGTCCCCGGCACCGGCGCCAATGTTGGACGGATACGCCGCGACGGACGTCAACACAACAAGAACTCACCTAACAAGATTTGTCAGCTAAGGACGAAGCTCAACGCACAGGCGCGTGGAAGCAAGTATAGGGTGTCAACCTACACTCGACCGACTCCTAACTAATTCCTACAGAGGTCCTTACCCAATGTCTAAGTCACAGCCTTCAGGAGTGCATAAGAGGAAACTTCCTACAACACTTTCTAGAGCCGAACACCCATCAAACAATCTCGAAACACCACAGAACTTGAGGGAGACCCTACTAACACCAATAGGTCGCTCTCCCTAAGGTCTATGAACCAAAACCCCAACCCAAAACACCGGTGCAAAATCACATAGGATGTCTCGCCGAAATTTGCAGGTCTTCGTTTCCGAAATCTAAAGTGCTTAATGTGTAGCTCTACTCAATGTGAACGCGTGGATATGCTGCAATGCAAAATCAGACAACGTATGCTCACCGAATCAGCAGATGAAGCTCGTAGATGGAGCTCGCAAAACCGGACCGTACGCGTGCAATGTAGGTATCGGCGCATAGCTCTCGTCGGAGGGAAACACGCTACACTTCTCCGCACTCGATTCTGACCACCGGTGCACACGTAGCGTCAAGATAAAGATCTCACTCTCTCTCGTACACAGTACGCTCACTCACATACCAAACTTTTTAAAATGACAAAGGTTCTTTCATGAAGGTCAAAAAGTAGTATAAATACCTTACAATTCTCAAACCCTAAAGTTCCAAATTAACCATCTACTCAATCTAAATGTCAAAACTGGGATACAATTTGGAAACTTCTCTAAGTCCCAATATTTACAAGGTGAAATGTCGGATTTTCTCAATAAATGAATAATTACAAAAAATAATGATATGCCGAGTAGTCAATTTCCGCAGGGTGTGTCCAGCTTCTAACAAAGTTTTTGAAACAAAACAATGATGACAAGATGGCAATGGAAGGCCCATTTGATGATGATCACTGGAAAAAAAGAGAGAGATTTTTGGTTCTCCTTCTTCTTTCCCTTCTTTCTCCTCAAGCCCACATAAAAATTGATAATTCCCATATAAAAAACCCTTTCTCTTTTATCCTCCTCTTGGACGTTTTGTTTTCCTCCCAAAATAGCTCAAAAAGGTTGGCCTTAATTCTATATTTAGTGATTTTGTTGGAAATATAGTTGTAGGAAGCATGTGAAGATTGCAAAGACAAAGGAGAAGTTCAAAAGCACATAACAACACAAGAAACAATATTACTAAGTGTACTAATACAAAGATAAGGCTTGTGTAAAAGTGGTTGTTGTATGTATAGTTCGCCGGGGGGGGGGGGGGGGGGGGGGGGTGCATTGGTGATTGTAAGTGTGTTCACACTCATCACTACCATAATGTTGTGACAAATTCCCCTAGGAGTGATGCGGTGAACATGAGCTGGCACTCATGTATAAGAAATCGCCAAAACCTATGCGATCAATCCACAAAGGGGAGTAAGCCAAAAGCTTTGAACTTCTCACAAGGCAAGCCTTTGTGAGAAGATCATCAGGATTGTCCTATGTAGGCACATAAGCTATAAAAACCCCTCTGAATACACACACCAAGGACTTGTTTCAATAGTCTACTAAGTTCACTAATTGCCTTTTTGCACGTATCTCAACTCTTGTAGTTAGAAATTGCAACAATAACAAGACAATACCAAACCTATCTCTACCTCACAAGGGAATGTGCCTTAAAACGCCAACATTCCTCGAGGTTCTAATTGTGTAAGATAAAATTAGATAGTCTACTTAGGGAGCCAATCCCTTTTTCCCATGTTGAAGAGACAAAACCATTAATTATCTTCATAAATAGACCTTGTCTTAGACTCTATGTATTTAAAACTTAGCTAGTGGAAAGTTACATGGCTCATTAGTTCCACCATCCATAGGATGGCACCTTCGAGCATCCATCCACCCACTTTTCACCATGCACACCACCAAGAATCCACTGAGAGCTTTATTTTCTAATTTTCTTACCATGCTATGTGACATATACAAACAGGTTCTTTATTTAGATAATTGCACAGGTTTGTTAAAACAGCCTTTTGAATATAAGAGAGACTTGAAACGAAAAAATGATGCACCATTATCAAAGCATATTTACAAGTCTTTGTACATGTGCCTCCCTAGCGGTTGACTTTCTTTCCTGACTATCCTTGCATGATTGCTTCCACCCAGGGTTGATTTTTAGTTGTCAGACCAGTAGCTAAAAAGTAATCATTTAGTGCCTTGATACATAATTCTATTCCTATTTTGGTCTTGGCACCTATCCCATTGAAGAATGGAAATTGCATTTGCTTACGCAAGAGCTTATTTTCTTACACATGAGTGTAGAGAGCATTTACATAGATATCCTCATTAATCAGAAGAATTAAGATTCAAAACCATGGAATAAAAACTAACATCATAGAACTCACAACCCTCAAATCATTTTCATTATTTGCTATGTACATGATATACAAGTGTGGCATATTTACAAGACATCATATAATATAGGATTGCTTAGAAAAGGTAGATAGATGCTTCAATTGTAAGATATGATGGATGTTCTTCAAAGATCTTTAGGATGCAAAGTTGTCTAAGCAAGCGAGGTAATCCAAAAGCAAAATGCTTCCTAACAACTACTCTATCAAATGATAAGATGCTTGTAACCTTGTCATATTCAAAGCGATTTATAAGTTTTGGGCTTCCATTTCTAATTACCTAATTATGTAATCATCTTTACATGGAGTATAAATAAACCACTATGGACTAATCATCTTGAGATTCTTCTATAATTTAATACATTTGAGGTTGAATTTTAAATCTTGATTGTGTTCAGCTCATATGAAAAGACAAAGAAATCTTTGTGTGGCCAAATCTATTCTCTATGCCAACCCTCTAGAGTACGCCTATAGCAAGGAAGAGTAATCTTATCGGATGACAAGCATCATGATGCTACACAAAGAGTTGCTAGGGGATCTACATGTAGTCTCAAAGATGATCTAAAATAGTAAGAAATACAAATACGGATTCAGTTGCTCATGGAATTTTTATACAATACTATCAAGAACAATAAGTTACAAGAGACTTTTGGGTGCACAAAGTTTCTATCATTCATTTTTACTCAAAATATGAATAAATTTTTTGGGCTAGGGAGGATCCTCAATTGCTTCCAAAAAATGAGAGGTGTTTAGAAGAGCTATTAATCCTCTATGATTATGATGAAACTTGGATATCCACTCAATCACACAACACTATGTATACAACTTCATTTTAGACCCAAGTATTCCAGAGCATATTGACACCATTGATGGTTACATAAGTACTCTCGTCATTGAAAATTGCAATAGTAACAAAAAGAGAACTAACCTAGCTTTACCTCATAAGGGAGTGTGGTTAAGAATTCCTAAATTTGTCAAGTTTATAATTACCTACTAAGAGTAGGCTAGACAATCTACTCAAGGAGTTGATTCTTCCTTGATTAGATTCCCATGTTCAAGAGACATAGCCATCGATTCTCTTTGCAAACTGACTTTGTGCTAGAGCCTACATACCTAGCATTTAACTTGTAGAAAGTTATCTAACTCATCCCGTTGAGCATTCATCCACCCATTTTCACCCATGCACACCATTGAGACACCACCAATAGCTTTGTTTCTAATTTACCTACCACCTTGTGTGGCATTATACAAACAGGTTCTTTATCTAGGTAATTGCAAAAGTTCATTAAACCAACCTTTTGAATGCAAGGGAGACTTGAAATGAAAGAAATAATTCACCATTACCAAAGCATATTTACAAGTCTATGCAGATGTGCCTCACTAGCCTCAACCAAACTGGTTATAAATTGTACAACCACTATGTGTCCAATAGAAACCTCCACATATTTAGAATTATAGACTTTAAGCTAAAATACACTAGGCTTCATAGACCATAGTCCCTCTTCTTAGGCAATCAAGAGGGCCAGGCTGCCCTATCACCTCCACAAGCATTGTTGCTCGTTCAACCCTCTTGCTCCTCTAAGGTGATGTCTCCTCATGAGGTGGGCTCCAACCACACTTGCTTGGTGCACATAACTATGTAGCATCCGAACATAATGCATCCCTAAAAGGAACCCAAAAGCCTAAGCACCATGGAAGAATAGATGCCCTAAGCCCATTGTTGTTCCTATTTGCCTATTCTTATGCCTGACAAGCTACAAAAGCAAGTACAACTCAGCCATGAGGGGGAGAAGAGTACCTATTTATATATACTTAAGTGTTGCAACAATACAAAAATCAACACTTCATTTTAGCTTATACAAACAACTTTGAAGTTTCCTTTCTCAAACTCTTAGTTTTTGACAAGTTCTAACATAGAATTGATAGATAATTGTCCATAAACATAATTTCCTTTCTCAAACTCTTAGCTTTTGACAAGTTCTAACATAGAATTGATAGGATATAGATAATTGTCCATAAACAAAATGAGTCTACACTTTAGTGTGTTAAACAAAAAACATGCTTCATTAGCACTTCAGCATTGCTACTCTATTGATTTTGTAGGTTACGATAGGCCTATATATATAGTAGCACAAAAACTTACTAAATATGGAGAAATTGCATGATGTCTAAAGTATGGTTAAAAAAGAGAAAATTGCAATTAAAGCTAACTTGGTGATCATTTTGAGGACTAGTTTGCATAGCTTCTCTCGATGGCGAGAGGAGTGTTTTGGTTCTCATCGCTCATTCTCGCCTCTTCTGAATCACCGATTTTGCCCTTTTCGTTGCCATCTCTTAAAGAGAGGAATCCAATGCACCAATGATTAAAAATATAATAGGGTTTAAGGTTTGGTGAGCCTTTATGTAAGTGAGGCTATAATAAGGACATGCATTGATTAAAGTGTATTCATTGGGGGGGTGGGGGGGCTTTATATAGATACTAGGAGGGGGTATATAGGAAGGAAAGGAGAGTGAACACATGTGGACATAGATGGGCAAGTGTCATCATGGCACAACAATAAGGTATGTAGATGTGCAACCACTAAGAGCTGACATGGTGTAGATAAGATTGGATGTAGGGTAGATAAATTAGGGTGTGGTCCATATAGAATATAGTCTGGTTTAAATAAAATGGGGTGTGGTCTTAGCCACATGGGTGCCATGTAGTATTTGTGTTCCATGCAAGTATCCATGCATAAGGGGTCTTTCCCACGTAATTAGATGCTATTTAATTGTTGCGGGAGCGACTCACACACCCATGAAGTGCATGCAAACACTACCTAGATCAACATAATGTCAATCAAGGACACAGATGACACGATAGGCACACGGAGGAAATCTCTTTAGCTTGTCAGGCTGAGACCATCCTACACATACAACAGTCTGGAAGGCCAACTATACCACAATCAAGAACCTCGCTGCTCTCAACTACACCACCTAGCCACATACACACATACGGAAGGTAACTCACCTAATCATGTCAGATTCATATGAAACCTAAGGAACATCATCGCCTCACTAGGATACACCTGTCCCTAAGCTTCTACACTCAAAACCCTCACTCTAAACCCATCTGCGGAAAACACGTAGGATGACAGAGCAAAATTTTGAAAGTGCCCAAAACTGAAATTTATGAGTACCTATGCATAGCTTATGTCGCCACGATTCTATAGACTACTAGCACGCTGAAAACAGACATCGGTTGATACACTTACGGCCACAAATAGCTCGTAGATGCGTTGGCGTGTGCGCTTCGCCTCGCGTGGAATGCTTAGCGTTGTCGCGTAGCTCTCCTCGAGCCTACAGCAATGGTGCAGTCGGATCTCCAATGTGTTGAGCGAGCCCCGGGCGTAGCTAGAGGATAAAGCTCAGGCTCACTCTCTTTCTCTCTCTCACACAGTAGACGGCAGCGCTAAAATTTTGATTATGATTAAAGTCTCCTTTTACAAAATGACCTAGGTACCTTATATACTAAGGCTACCGTAGGTTTAACCAAAAATGGGGTTGAAAGGGTCAAATGGCTTTGTATTTACAATCTGGAAGTGCCATTGCACCCCGGCTTATGAAACTAGAATAACTACTCATTACAAATGACGTTTATAGCCATAATCCGCAACATTTCATAACTCGCAAAAGATAAGACTTTGGTACGAAACTTGAGTTATGTTGTGTTGTTGACCCAGCGGTCAACACTCCCCCCTTCCGTGTTCATGTCGTCCCCGACATGACCTAATTGTCGATGGCGATGTGGTCTTTGCTGTCGTTTTGGCTTTATCTGTTACACTGCTTGTAACTTTGTCGAACCACAACAAGAACTATGATCCATTAGAGCGGACATCTATCATCATAACCATTCATCTTTTGAGATCCTCTGATTACTTTTATGTCTTCTCTTCTTCATTGGGGACTTCTTTGTTCCTGTGCAATCATGTTGTTAGTGTTGTCTACAGCTTTGTCATTGTAGGCCATTCTTTGACTCACCATTGAGGAGAAGTATGCTATGATCTGAAATTGGTGCTCCAATTCATTTGTCAATTGATTTGAGTAGAATTTCCTTATTGTTGATGTAGAAGGAATATGTACAAGAGTATGGTGATAGGTGTCTTTAGATTAGGGTCTAAAACCTGGATGACCAAAGGAAAAAAAACCCGGTGGGGGAAAAAATGCCTTTGGTATACGCTCTTATTGGAGTTGAGCAGTTGAACGTGAAGTACATGTTCATGAAAGGTGAGTTCTTGGGTGAAACACGGAAAGAGTGCCTGATGCAAGTGCCAATTATGGGACACTCTATATGCATTTGAGAAATTTGTCAACAAAAGCATGCAATGTGAAAGAAGGAGATGATCGGTGTTTCGAGGAATAAATGTAGCACATGTGACATCAAAAGATGTCTCAATAGCTTCCACCTTTCCAAGAAGGGTTGTCGATGTAGAAGTTTCTCCACTCGTATCTCACTGTGCTCAGTACGTGAGTGTCTTTTGGACCTTCTCCTTCACTTCATCAGACTTAAGTACTTAGACTTCGACTCTTTTGCTCACCTATACCAGCATGAGCGACACAACGTAAATATGCTCAACTCTTCCAGCTTGAGCAGTACCTAGAATAGCTAAGACGCTTAGACCACAGAGAATATTACTTGAAGCTTTGGGACTAACACCTCACTCATTTTGTGGCTTAGCTACTCGACTCTGACTTGTATGACTTGTCGGTTGCATGTTGACACTGCTTTGTGACAAGTTCTTCGGTTGTTGTAGTGGCTGTTGAGACATACTTCGTGAAGTTTCATCGTTTTCCTGTACCTTCTTCTCTTTGTAGTGCTTAGGCCTCTCGTCAGTCTTTTCTTCATGTGGATTATGGATTTTTTATTTTTTCTTAATAATAAACAAAGAAAATCTTAAAACAACTCAACAAAAGCAAAATCATTCAAATAGAAATCTAAATGCTATGTACACTATACACATGTCCCTAGGGGCTCATATATGGATTTTGTCCCCATACTCCTCTGTAACACTACTATGAGGGCATATACTCTAAATTTCGTCAAAAAATTATCACAATAAAACGCAAAAATTCAATGCATCTCACAAAACATTGCCCTCTAATAGTCATAATGTTAGGTCCGCATTCAGAATGCCTCCCCCCTTCCTATTTGGAGTCATCCTTTACAACAGGGTATCGCAAAGGGTATGTGTTGTGCTTGGGCGATTAAAAGTTGTGCCTATGCAGGCCTTGTAATGTAGCCCTATTATGCATACACAGTCAATGCATGGAAAAGATTTATGTTGTGCAAGATGTGGGTATAAGCAATTTGCTTATTGGCATTTGTTGGCGAGGCTTCCTATTCTAAGCAATGTAATGGTCTTTGAAGCTCCTGTATCGTTACTTGATTGAAGCGACTTGCTCTCTTTCAACTGTACAGTAATCGTAGGAAGAATTGTAAGAATTCAAGCGGCGATGCACTGACAACAGTTTTGTTGTTCTTCTTTGGGACCCATTTCTTTGAGATTATTGGTTGTTTTGTTGTTGGCTCTCGTTTGGGAACCCATACTTGCCTGTGCTTCGTTTGTGTTTGAAGAGACTTCTTTGGGACCCACCTTTTTGTTGTGTGAGTCAACAGTGGTCTTTGCTTCAGCCCTTGTACGCTTGGTTGGGGCGGGATTCAGGCTTTGAAAGTTGATACTGTGGTTGTTTTGGAATCCAAATGAATTCCTGACTTTTTCATCCTTGAATCAACTTCGTTGGAGCCCAAACCTGAGTTGTGAAAGCTTGCAATTTTGTGATATTCTTACCCATTCATGCACGCTTTCCTTGTTTTTGTTTTGGTGTTGGATCTTGTGATTTGTCATTAGAGATCTTTGTCTTCTTGATCCATATCTATTTTTGGCCGATCTGGCTTTTTGGTATCCAGATTTGTCGAGCTTTTTTGCTTTGACTTGTTGTCCTGTTCTTTTGACCTGTCATGGTTGTTGCTGAAGGGATTGGTGATAGTGATGGCCTGAGTTGATGATAGGGGATGTCGTAAGATTCATCACTATCGCTACTATTCTCAGCAAGGTTGACTGCTTGTACTTTCCCTTGATTTTTTGGTTGGTAGTGGAAAGTTACTGTCTGTTTGCTCGTGGGTGGTAGTTTCTTGGAGGACTTTTCTAGCCCATTGATTAGAGCATTGTTAGCTCGTTGCTCTGGTCGTATTCCTCCTAGCTGAGTCTTTGCATCCTTATTAGGAGCCATGTATAAGGATGCTTGTGGTGGCTGTGTCTTCACGAAGGACTTTGGAATCCACTTTTGATGCACTTTATTCGTGTAGCGATGACATTGATTCCCGGGTCGTTGATCTTCTTGAAGCTCGAAGTGTTCTACAGAGTCATAGAACTCGTCGTCTTCTTCTTTTTTTGATTCTCCACATTTCTTTGTTTGCTCCTTATTTTGAGAGCTTGTTGATGTCTGGTTCTCTTCGTTTTCCTGGATTACACTCACTGCAAAATAAGGAACGACATCATAGCCATTTTCATCACAAAGCTTTGTTGTGGGAGCATCCTCCACGGCGCACACGTCCAGAGTAGCCAAGATGTGTTCCCATCCAAAAGGCTCTAACTCTTCTTCAGGAAATGGTTCTGGGATATAGTCCATATCCTCTATAACCCGCTCTAGGATACATTCCTCAAGTTTCAAGCTACCACATTGTGAAGCTCCACACATCCATAGTTCTTTAGGCTTACCTAACGAAGCTGGAAGTTCTGATCCTGCTACTGTGGCGGAATCAAACTCCTCAACCGGTGTTCTCGTCACATCCCTATAGCTATGGTCCCTCAAGTTTATCTTTGTTATGGTTTCCATATGTCTCAGGTATATATGGTCATAACCCCAATCTTGGACCATTTTCAATTGTCGCATGAATGGTCTTCCCAGAATGATGTCATAGTTGTTCTTCTTGCCAAAGTCAACAACAGCAAAAGTGTGTTCATATTCAATGCCATAGGAAGTAACAAGTACTTTTTCTAGCAGTCCTAGGGGCTTTTCCTTGTGTCCGTCTGCAAGCTGCAGGGTCATTCGTGTGGATATCAAGGCAGGTTTTCCCCAATTTTTCCAAACCTCTTTGGTTGCAATGGCCACACCGGCTCCACTGTCAAGGATTGCCATGGTTTTTACATTATTGAATTCCACAGGAAGGGTGGTGTTTCCATCTTCTCCCCCGTAATACTCGCCTACCTTGTTTAATGGCACTGGCCTAGTATTTAGTTGAGGCATTTCAAGCTCTTTGATGACTTCCTCAATTTGAGTCATTGGGTTTTTACACCAAATTTCTCTAGACATTTACCCACATTAGCCCACATGTTTGGTCTTATTCTGAGCAACTCGGCTAACATTATTGTACAGGTGATTGGGGTAGATAGAATATCTACTAGCCCCTTTGAATCGATGGCCTTGTTGGGATACAGTCTCTGTGATGGGACTACAACCACATCTGACTTGGTCTCGTACTCTCCCATGTAGGACGATAGTGTTCTTAGCAAATGGGGTTGACTATCCATAGATTGTACAGATCCTTTGTCGCCCCAATACGATCGCATGTCTAGATTCATTTGAGATCCAGTCTCAAATTCCTCTATTGGTGGTATAAACACTCCTCGTTCATCACCAGTCTTGTCTACTCGTCTTCTTAGGTCATCAGCTTCATTGGCCTCTCTGACTTGTTTCCACAATTCTTCAAGACCGTCTATCTCTTTACAATCCTCAGGTATAGCTTGGTGAAATCCCTCGGAAGAGTTATCCGTGGTATTCAGTACTATCCTTCGTTCTAATGCTGGGTCTTTGAGGTTTGGTCTGTGCTCATGACTAGAATCTGACTCTTTTAGTTCCTAGTTTGGTGGGATTACTTGTGTAGGCATGACACGGATCACATCCTCAGGTTTTGCAACTGGTGGTTCTAGTAAAGCTTGGGCTGTTTGAATTATTTTCTGGCACATTTCAAACCTTTGCTTTTCTAGTTCCACATAGGGATATGTCATCCACCTGTGTTCTTGGGTTTGGTTGTTTTTGAGCCTCACATCATAGGCTTTCAAGAGGGTATCTAATGTCTCATTAACCTTCTCTGCCAACACAGATCCTCCTAAACTAGTACTTCTCGGTTTCTCATCCGTGGATGGTTCTTCTAGAGGTTTAACCATCTGTGTAAGAGAAGGTGCCTCCTTTTCCTCATGTTGTTTTATCTTCTCCTCAGCTTTGGTAAGCTTCTCAGCTAGGGATTTTTGCTCTCGTTCCCTGCGTGTTTTCATCCTAGTCTTTCTAGCTTTCCAACTATTTCGTTTGCTCTTGGTTTTCTGACTAGGTGCGTCTGTCTTTGGTCCATCATCTGTCTTTGGACTCATGTCACTTTCCGTGTTCTTTGTCTCTGGATTCTCATCAGCTTTCTTTTGAGCTTGTGCTCTCGTAACTACTTGAACTGGTACAACATTTTCATTTTCTGAGCTACTAGGGAGCTGAACAATCCCTACTACATTTGTCGTGATTTTCCTGATTTGGTTTGGTTTTTTTGGGCAATCGAGGATCAAGTGAGTGATGCCACACTCAAGACAATAGGCATTTACTTTAGTGATCTCCGTATGAGGACATTGTTTGACCAAGTGGTTGTCACGACTTTTGTGACAATCTGTCTCTGGTTGAGGAGATTCTTTTAGCATTTCCTCTTGGCTATAAGCAAGCTTTGACCTAGATAAGCCGCTATTTGCAATGAATCGCAATGTCCTTTTGTCCATTTCATACCTTCTTTCTTTCGACTGAAACCCAGGAGGTGGAGGTTGTACCGGCCTCACCACTCCATGTGTTTCTCTCACATTTTGTTGCTCCGAAGGGTAGTACTCACTTTGGTTGCTATACCACATTGTAGCTGGTACTGGCGTTGGTTTATTTGATGCTTCCATCATTGGCATGTATCTCATGTCTACCTGCATTCTAGCACCTGTTAAGTATGGAGCCTGATTTACCCTTGTAATTTTCTTTGGTAAAAGCGCACATTTGTAAGGCCCCCATTATGAGGAGAAGCCATCGTGCGTGAAGGAAAATCACTCACCGGAAACAAAAATTTTCACGGACAAGAATCAGGGGCAACTTTAAAGGCCTCAGGAGTGGAGGCCCCTTGAGACTTTTTTTTTCGCCGGAATATTCTTTTTCTCCGGAATATTATGGCCGGACGGCGACCGGAAAGTGGTCGGAAAACAACCGGTCGGTTGGCCAGTGGCCAGTAGTCAATGGCCGATGGCCGGTGGTCGGAAGTCAATGGCCGATGGCCGGTGGTCGGAAGTCAATGGCTGGTGGCCGGTGGCCGAATTCAAAAGCGGACTTGTCTTCTCAAGGGCGGCCACACATGGGCGGATTGGAGGGTCCGATTTGGACTTATTCGCACAAGGGCAGCTACACCTGGCAGCGGAGGTTGTTGTCCTAAGACAAGCTATGGCGCATTGCCCATAATGTATCTACGTGGAGTAGGTGCTTCTGGAACACGTTGTACATACCTCTCCCTAGCATTTTCCATGCTATAATAGCACTCTTCCCCTGTATGGTTCGTCCATTTTCTCTCAATTTCACACCACTTCGGCTCTCCCGAATCAGACCTTACAAGAGGAATCAACCTCTTGACCAAGTCATCGATAAGCTCTTCTTGATCAATAGGTGCCGTTGGCTTGGCAATGGACTCACTTATCTGTGAAACAGTGTGCTGAGAGGATGTGTCATCTCCTTGACTCTTTAAGTCCTTTTCTTTGTATGCCTCACAGTTATCCACTAGATAAAGAGCTTCTTTGATCAACTCGTTTAGCGTCATCCTCCTTATCATATTCAGATCCTTCTGAAGGCCTGCATGTCTCATTCCCTGGATAAAGATCAGCATCAGTCGTGCTTGCGTAGGTAATTCCGCTCTTGGACAGAGCTTAACATATCTCTTGAGCCGTAATGATGCTTTGCGTACTGATTCATCCTCTTTCTGTTTGAATCTATGGATTTGCGAGACCGTGTTGTGAGCAATGCCTTTTGGCGAGAATTCTTCAATAAACTCCTCAAATAGCTCATCTAGGGTCTCAAAATCCCATTTTTCCACCGAGTTGAACCATGTAGCTTCATCATCTTCTAGAGTCAATCCAAATCTCGCAAACTGTGTCGCAAAATTTGAAACTTCCTCTGCTCTAATCACTCTTCTAAAAGTTGTTACGTGATCTCTCGGATCTTTATCTCCGAAGTATTTTCTGTTTACCCATTTCTGGACTTGGGATGGTCTAACTCGTCGATTGTCTACAAGTCTAACCAAAGACTCTCCCAATCCTTCTCTCGTTATCGCTCTTGAAGGGAATCCTGGTGGCTCTCTTCTTGGAATTCCTATAGGAATTCTCGTGTTTAGTGGAGGCATTTGTGGTCCTTCATTAACCAAATATCCACCTCTTTCTAGTACAGTCCGTGGATTTGTGCTTTCTAAAACTCTGTATTCTCATCCATACTTGTCCGACAACTATAGATCTCCATTGACAGTCGACTCCGTATGTGTAGACATATAAGAGCTTGTAATACATTATCTCTTCTAGGTATGGATCTGAGCACCTATAAAGATTGACCTCATTGTCGTCAATGTATCTATATATTCCTTCACTCTCATGACCAATCATCCAAACTCTCTCGACAAGATGGATCTTTATCAATTGCAAGTTTGGAAGATCCATTGTGGGAGGATATTCCTCTATCGTTGGGATCTCCAAGCTTGTGTAAGCTGCGTTTCAATCTAGGGTAGACATGATTTCTAGGCTTAAGAGCTTTTCCTTGGTTCAAGTAGACTTAGTCCACTGTGTTCAAGTGCTTTGGTTAGGGAAAAGCCGAAACTATGTCCAAAACTGCAACCGTTTCGTCACAATTCTCGCAAATTGTCGCTTTTAGACACCCCTAACTTGCGGATGTATTTTGAGGCCTCAAACAACGTTTTTTTCAAAGTTTTGCTCTAAGATCTGTAGAGCCGCTCTCAGGCTACGTTTTGATATAAAAACTTTTCCGATCCGATACCGTTTGTGAAAGTTATGGCCAAAACAGTGAAATGCAGTTTAGAATGGTCAAAATGAGTCCAAATTCAATTTTAAAAGAAGATTTGGGATCTCTGTGACACTGTGAACACTTCTGTATGGTCAAAATTACAATTGGACCCTAAAACCGGCCTAGAGACATCCTACGCGTAGGATGTCTATATGCTCAGAATTTAACAAAATTTTGTCCAGAGACTCCCCTTAAGTCCAGAATGGTATGCTCAGAATTTCATTGGACCTAAAAATGGCCTTGAGACATCCTACGCGTAGGATGTCTTTTTGCTCAGAATGACTTGAAATTTTCACCCCAGCTTCTCCTTGATGTGTTGATCACAGTGGTGTGCTCACAGGTTGGTTTGGAGTCCTAAATCAAGCTGGAGACATCCTACGCGTAGGATGTCTAACTACTCAGATTTTGTCCAAAGTTGATCCCAAGATTCTCCTAGTGCTCAGCAACCCAATGGTATACTCAAAATTGAATTTGGATGCCAATAGGTCAAGATTTAGGCTGCAAGAGCTTCTAGTGCACTCCAAGAGTAGGATGTCTGACAATTCTTGTCTTTGCTTGGTAAATAGGCCAAACAAGGTCCAAAGTCACTTTTGAAAAAATTTCTGGAATCCTTGAGACACTTAGTACCTCCCTATATGGCCAAAGTAGAATTTTGACCACTTTATGACCCTGGAGACATCCTACGCGTAGGATGTCTTTTTGCTCTGTTTCAGCTCAAACTTGCACTGTAGCTTCCGTTTGATGTGCGAAACTCACAGCTATTTTTACTTTTTGATTTTGACACCTATAGGTTGGTCAAATGATCAAGAATCTGTTCCAAAAGCCTGATGTCTGTTCTGATGAATTCCCAAGTCAAATCAACTCCAAATTGGACCAAATTTGCATAGGAGGCTTATCTAAGGCTATATGACAGCATGCTATGTCCACAGGAGAATTTTGGTCTCAAAATCATGCAGTAGACATCCTACGCGTAGGATGTCTGTTGCTCAGAATGAACCGAAATTTGAACCACAGACTCTCCTTAAGGTGCTGATCACTATGGTATGCTCAGAATTTTGTTTAGAGTCCAAAATCACACAGAAGACATCCTACGCGTAGAATGTCTTTTTGGCCTGTTTGACCCAAGACTTGTCCCACAGCTTTCCCTTGATGTCAGTAACCCAGTGGTATGCTTAGATTTTGGTTTGGATTTCAAAAGTCCCAAATTTTAGCTGTTCTTGCCTTTTCAGTCAAAAGTGCTAAAGCCCGCTTTGAACCCAATTTTCTCACCCAAATGAGGTGAACCCCCTTTCAGTCACTCAATATATCATTCAAGACATGTTCATGCAACCATATTATGGTTTTGGTCTCAAAATAATGCTTTGGCACAAATTGGGTAGGATGTCTGGCAATTTCAGTCAATCTGGCCTTATCCTGTCAAGATATGGTCAAATTTCCACTTTCCAGGTGAAAATAGGGTAAAACCTACCTTCTGAACACACTGCTAAACTGAGAATTTCAAAATTTCCACCAAATCACCCTGTAGACATCCTACGTGTAGGATGTCTTTTTTCTTAGAATGGACTTCTGTTTCTACCCAAGGTGCTTCTTGATGCATATAACAAGAATATGTGATCACATCAAATTTTGGATGTCAAAATTGCTCAGAATCACCACTTTTGGGAAAATATTTCTCTGAAAGAGTAACATCCCCTTAACTCTCAGTCTATATGTCCAAATGACATGAGCTTTGGTGTGTGTGTCCAACACAACATGCAGAATATGGGTATGATGTCAAAACTTGATTTTTGCTTCTAGAATCACTCTCTAGAAATCCTACACGTAGGATGTCTACTGATGAAACTTTTGGCAGAATTCATCCACAAGCATCCCCAAGTCTTGAGCACTACTTTTCAAGAATTCCTACCAGTTTTTATACAAAATTGTGCTCAGAATCTTAAGTTTCTTGTTTTCGCGTTTTTGACACTCCGTCTTTGGTCTTTTGGGTGTCAAGAGTTGGTCAAAACTCTAGGTTCAATGTATACATAGGGTAAACCCCCCCTTCTGAACACACTGGTGCAGTCAGAATTTCCAAATTTGGTCTCCAGAACCCCCTTGAGACATCCTACGTGTAGGATGTCTATGTTTACAGAATTGCAGGTTTTCTTCACAGAACCCTTGCAAATGCTCTTTTATATGCACAGCATCAGTCAGTCATACAAAAATATCCACAAAAGCTTGTTTAATGCATTTTTACCCTCAAAATCACACTTTTCCGTGATTTCAAATGCAATCAAGCACTTTAGCAAATAATTCGGTGCTGAATAGCTCTAGATCAGAATCGGATCACTTACCTAAAGCTACTCCTACAAATCATATGGGGTTTTGCATCTATGAGTAGAAAAACGCTTCACTGCCACACACGGACTAGTAAACGCTTTTATCACCTCACAAATCACTCAACCACCAACAACTACTCTAATCCACAGATCCTAACTAAACGTATCTAGTCGCAGACCCTCAGCAAGACACACGCTTCTTGGCTATCCACTTGATCGCGAAATATCCTCTTCCGGATCCACTTAAGAAAAACGCTTTCTTTAGCCGAAACTAAATCAAGCAACCATCACACAAGTGTTAGTAGGAAACCTACTTAGGTCCTTGTGTCCCCGGCAACGGCGCCAATGTTGCGGGAGCGACTCACACACCCATGAAGTGCATGCAAACACTACCTAGATCAACATAATGTCAATCGAGGACACAGATGACACGACAGGCACACGGAGGAAATCTCTTTAGCTTGTCAGGCTGAGACCATCCTACACATACAACAGTCTGGAAGGCCAACTATACCACAATCAAGAACCTCACTGCTCTCAACTACACCACCTAGCCACATACACACATACGGAAGGTAACTCACCTAATCATGCCAGATTCATATGAAACTTAAGGAACACCATCCCCTCACTAGGATACACCTGTCCCTAAGCTTCTACACTCAAAACCCTCACTCTAAACCCATCTGCGGAAAACGCGTAGGATGACAGAGCAGAATTTTGAAAGTGCCCGAAACTGAAATTTATGAGTACCTATACGTAGCTTATGTTGCCATGATTCTATAGACTACTGGCACGCAGAAAACAGACATCGGTTGATACACTTACGGCCACAAATAGCTCGTAGATGCGTTGGCATGTGCGCTTTGTCTCGTGTGGAATGCTTGGCGTTGTCGCGTGGCTCTCCTCAAGCCTACAACAATGGTGCAGTCGGATCTCCAATGTGTTGAGCGAGCCTGGCATAGGTAGAGGATAAAGCTCACACTCACTCTCTTTCTCTCTCACACACAGCAGACGGCAGCACTAAAATTTTGATTATGATTAAAGTCTCCTTTTACAAAATGACCTAGGTACCTTATATACTAAGGCTACCTTAGGTTTAACCAAAAATGGGGTTGAAAGGGGCTAATGGCTTTGTATTTACAATCTGGAAGTACCATTGCACCCCAGCTTATGAAACTAGAATAACTACTCATTACAAATGACGTTTATAGCCATAATCCGTAGCATTTCATAACTCGCAAAAGATAATACTTTGGTACAAAACTTGAGTTATGTTGTGTTTTTGACCCAGCGGTCAACATTAATTAACCACTCATTAAAGATAGAGTAGTGGACTTTACCTCTGTTGAGATACAACCTCAACATTAAATTCCTGCACTAGTTTAAGCCACAATCTATGACAATTACCCCCATGCATAGCATAGATCACTGATTAGGTCATCACAATATTTGACCATTGTTTATGAAATATCCCTTTGTACATGGCTATATAAGCCACATTTGTCTCATAATCTAAAAGCTAGAACCTTGTGTCAAGTGTGTGTACCTTGTTATCTCAAGAGCTACTTGTCTAAATGATCCTGTTATCTTAGCATAATATCAGAGCCTAGGTGATTAGAGGATTTTTTGCTATGGATTAATAATAAGCCCACTTTAATAATGTTGTATCATATCCATTAATTTCCTGAAGTATGCCTCAAGCTAATTAGATTGGTCTAGTACTCTTTAGATCATCTTACTCTACTTGGGAGATTATGGATAGCCTAAGCAATGAGGTCACCTTAGAGAGAGCCAATTAAGGCTACTACTTCTTATAAAATATTAAAAAAACAAGACATACCTCCTATTTGCATAGAGAAAGGCCAAGGTCGTGATAGCTTGAAGCCCTTCAAGGGTTGCATCAACCCTATCCACACTCATGTGCAATTTCTAGCCCCATCTCCTCTTCACTTTCCTCATGCACAAATCTTCTCTCTCCCTCTCTTCCACTACTGTGTAGCCACCCAAGGCATCAATGCCCATAGAAAATCCATGTGTGTGTGCGCATGCTCTCATGCATACAAGTGTACACTCCCAAGCTACTTTGATCCCAAGTGCTACTCACATGCCATCCTCTCTCTCTAGTGCTACATATAGTAGCCAATAATGCTTTGTAGATTTGTGTAATGAAGTACAATGACCATATTACAAAGACTCTAAAAATTTAAAGTCTATCTCAGCTAAGAGTATTATACTCTAAAGTAAGTGGAAGTTCATGTAATTATCAAGGCAACATGACTTCATTGAAAGATCTTGGAGCTCTAGCAGCAAGATTTAAAGGTCATTGCTTCTACACATGGTAAACACACATTAAGGTGATACTGATGAAGAAGGTAATGTGTGCTATCACAAATGGCAAAGAACAGAAGATACGAGATCGAGCTATGGCAGTTGCCTGGGAAGAGAAGGATAAACGAGTGCAAGTGGTCATCAAAATGATGATAGATGACAACTATCCATCATGTGGATGGATGTGAAATTGCTAAGGAAACTTAGGATCAACTCGACACCTTGTTTGGTGCCCAAGCTATGACCTCCAAATTTGGGTTGCTCATTGAATTCTTCAAGATTGCTATGGACTCAAAAATTTCATCAACTTCTCATCTCAACCATATGCATAGGCTTATGACTCAACTTGCAATCATCTCCTTGAAAGTATTGTTGTACTACTTAAGTGACTTTTCTTTAGCTATGATCACATAGTTGCAACCTTAACCAACATGCCTATTTCTGAATTGGTTGATGTATAGGCATCCTTATTGGAGGAAGAAAAGAAGATGAGCAACAATTCAAAAGTCAAAGATGTGAATGTAGAAGAAGAAGCATTCTTCAACAAAAAGAATAAGGGAATAAGCAAAAAATCCTACCAGTGTGTGGCTTTTGTCACAAGACAAGATACATAGAGAAAGATTGCTATGCCAAGTAGAAAATGAAGAAAGCACATCTTTTTATGAAGATTGAGGAAGAGGAAGCTGAAGGAGAAGTGAAAGATAGGGGGGCAACCCTTGATTAGACATTTTCATTAAAAGCCTTTAAAAAAATTAGTTTAGGTGTGTTGCATTCATTTGCATTGATAATTCCAAGGTTTTCTCCCATTGTGGCTTTAGCTGGCTTGTATAAAATCATGTATTCATTGCACAAGGGTTAGAAATTGATGCTACCATGTAATAAGACCTCCCTCATTGCTTGCATTGAGTTTCCTAAAATACAAATCAACCCCATAGCCTCACATGACCAATGTTGCTCAAGTTAGTCTCATCTTAAAACTCTCAATAGCCTCTTCTACCTACACCATATGACACCTATGCAACAGTCATTGGAGTACATGCCTATTGTATGATCCATAATTAGCAAGGTTAGGGGGACCCTAGGGCATACTCAGCCATGTTACAATGTGAGCTTGAGGGAGGGTGTTAAGATACAACCTCAACTTTAGATTTATGTACTAGTTTGAGCCACAATCTATGGGAAGTACCCCCATGCATAGTGTAAATCATTGATTAGGTCATCATAGTATTTGATCATTAATCATAAAGTATCCCTTTGTACATGGCTATATAAACCACAGTTCTCTCATAATCTAGAATTTTGTGTTAAGTATGTGTACCTTGTTATCTCAAAACTACTTCTCTAACTTCACAACTTCAAAGCATGTTGGCAGCGATATACGGGGCTCATGTGTAGCAGCTTGGGAGCATTGTAAGTGACACCTGTAGTGGCACCCACATTGCTCACCTGGCAAACATTGTCAATCATTTGTAATTGTTTCACTTAAATTTCATGGACTTGCAAACATCAAGGACATATTGGGGATTACACAACTTGCTTTCAACACAAAATTGGATGATCAGCTCTACTTAAGTATATCTTTTTGAAGTCAAAACTGAAATATCCATAGAGTACATAACAAAATTCACTAACTGGATGAAAATAAAGACTTTTATAGGGAAAAAACTATGTACATTGCTTATACTAGAAGCTGCTTTGTTACATAAGCTAGGTTGCAAGTGGCTTCTATCAGTTGTTTGTTGTCATTGCTTGCCTTTGGGTGGAACCTTGGTGCTATATGATTGATCGTCATTGTTACAAGGTGATCTACTACTTTTAGTAACCATATTTGTGTGTTGCCTTCATAAAAGCCTTGTGCTTTGAGTAGCTTAACTGTAATCATCCGCTCATTTACCTGTCTTTCTTGGGTAGCTTGGTTGAATTCTGATTTTGGTACCCATACTTGTTGCATGGCTTGTTTCTTTGCAGGTATTTTCTTGTGTCTCTTGTGGTTGTTCTTTCTCTTGCTTGAGGTGGTGGGATTCCGTTGATATCTTGGCTTGCTCTTTGTAGAACTTCTCTCTTGAGGTGAGTAGATCCAGGCTGTTACTTTGAGTTTTTTGGCCCAAGCATTGGTGTTTCCCTAGAAGTAGCCTTATTTGATACTACCTACCCTATTACCTTGTTTTGTTGAGGTTGAACGTGTGCTTCATGTTTCCAAATTGGGTCGCAGAAGGTGATGTATTGTTTGGATACTAACACTTGGTTTATTCTCTTCAACATCTTTTGGAGGCTTTCACTGATGGAAACTTTGGTTGATAAACTTTTTGCTTCGGTTTCCATTGCATTGTTGATGGTGTGGCTCTTGATGTAGAGGCTATGGTGGAAGTTGGATGGAGGCTCGTCGTAGGTAAAGTTGTCTTGAAAGGATGATCTTCTTTAGTATTTACCTTAGCTTTACCTTTTTTCATGATTGGTGGCAATTTCTTCTTTGCGTGGATTTGAGAAGCTTCATGGACTCTTATTGTTGTCATTGTCGAAGCTTTTGGTTGTTGTCAAAAGAAGATTTCCTCCCAGCTTTCTGTCATAGGACTAGACTCTCCTTAATGTGATGGGAGTCGATTATGTAGAAAGTATCTTTGTACTCCCCACTACTCAACTTAAGTACGGCTTCTGCCACACCAAAGCTAGGAATCGGCATTTTTGAACTTGTGCATACTATCTCCTCTAGCTCATGATTGGTGGCTTTTCCATCATTATCCATGTGCCATAAGACATTATATTCTTTGTCTCTTTTGGATCTATCACAGCTACACATGTGATTTTAAGTCATGTTTCTCCACATATGCTCAATTTGATCTTTGTGGGAGACAATTGATCTTCTTCCTCATCCTTGTTCTTCTCTTGATCTTGCACTTGTTGAACATTTGACTTTGAACTTGGAAACTTTGCTCCTTCACCTGCTTTGGGTTTTGCATTTTTTGGAGTCACCTTTTTCTTGGAAACTTTGCTTTTTCACCTGCTTTGGGTTTTGCATTTTTTGGAGTCGCCTTTTTTGAAACTACTTTTGTTGATTCTTTAGGTATGTCAATGATGACATATTCTCGCCGTTGCTCTGCTTCCTTTGTTTGCACTTTGGCATCATGCTCCATGATGTAGCAATCTGTCGCACCCTTTTTTTCTTTCATACTCACAAACCTCATTAGCTTCCTTCAACATCGTTATCGTAAATAAGGGAGTTATGTCATAGCCACATAAAATTTTGTCTTCAGCATCGTTCCCTAAATTGTCGCTCCTCGAATCATGGTATTCGTCCTCATCATCGTGTGGAAGGTCTCGTACAAAAGCTTCATCCACTATTCACTTGCAATCGCTTGTTTGTTCAATCTCAGTTGTTTCAAAAAAAATTTGAGTTTTATGGACAGCGGTTACCATTAAAAAGGGTCTTACATTGTAACCATCTTTTTCACAACATGTAGTATTGGTCACTTCATTTACGTAGACGTCAAGAGTCGCCAGTATTTTCTTCCATCTAAAAGGTTCAAACAACTTCTCTGGAAATGGTTCCTTCATGTAGTAGTTGTCTTCTACTAAACGCTCTAGGATGCACTTTTCCTTTCTAAGACTCCCGCGTTCTGATGCCCCGCACATCCAAGTGTGAGCATCCTTCACTAGCCAAGCAGGCAACTGTGCTTTGTCGTTTATAGGGACAGAAAAGTCTTCTATTGGAGTTTGGTTTACATCCCTATAACTATGATCCTTGGTCTTAACCTTGGTTGTGACACCATTATGTCGCAAATAGAGATGGTTGTAGCCCCAATCTTGAACCATTTTGAGTTCACACATGAAGGGCTGTCCCAAAATAACTTCAAAGGTTGTTGCATTTTTCAAAGTCAACTACAACAAACATGTGTTTATACTTTATTCCACAAGAGGATACAATAACTTGTTCTAGCATCCCTAAGGGTCTCTCTACATATCCGTCTGCTAGTTTCAACTTCATGCACGATTTCTTGAGAGCTGGTCTTTCCCATTTCTCCTAGATTCTCTTTGTAGCAATGGCTATTCCATCCCCACTGTCAAGTACAACTATCATTTTTATTCCCTTGTACTCGAGTGGTAAGGTGGTATTGCCTTCCCCTCCTTCACAATAGTCACCCACCTTATTCACTGGTACCGGATTTGGTTGCCCGTGGTTTCTTAGACGAAGTTTCATCCATGTTTTCATCTACAAGCTGGTCATGTGAAGCTATTTTCATTCCCATCTTTTCAAGTGTTTGTCCATTTGGCCCCATAGACGCGATCTAATTTTCAACAACTCTACAAGAGTGATGGTGCATATTATAGGGAATGACATCACTTCATGCAAGCTTTTGGTATCCACCATCATTGTTGGTGTGGCTTTCCACTGAGAAGATACCACTCTAACCTTAGATTTTGTTTTGAGTTCTCCTATGAAAGATGGCAAAGTCTTTAGAGAAAGTGGTTTGCTCTCTTTACATGCTACAAACCTAGCATCCCCATATAGAGATTGTATATCTCCTTTGAAAAATTCATGCTCCATGTTGATCTCAGGGATAGGTGTTGATTGTAAAGTAGCACTACTATCTTTGTGGTTTTTGATCATTTGCCATAAGGATTGTGGCCATTGCTCGTCTACCTCAGGAATTGGAGGCATCACATTAGATTTGGCATCATCTGTTGTGTTCGCAAAACCCTTGTATCCAAGGTTCTTCCTTGTCCACTATTGCAAGTTTGATTTTGTTGTATGGATTCTTGGCGCAATGTATGGGTAGATGATTCCTTTTACAACAATCACAGAGTCCTTGAATCATATACTTTTCACTTGTTTTTGTTTCCTCTCGTGCCTCCTTGTTTCCTTTTCCCAACTTATGCATTACAAACTCAGGAAATGTTGGACCCCCAGGCTGCATCAAGGCTTGAGAAGTTTCTACAAGTCTTTTGCATGCATACACACTTCCTAGAGTGGAGTGATATGCATTCTACGAGAGAGAAGAGGGGAGAAGAGAGAAGAGGAGAGACATAGAGGAGTGGGTAAAATCTTCCCCTGTGCAAGAGTGAACATTTCCTTATTGCATGCATTCGTTTATAAATAGCACTCTATGCCCAAAATGGCTACAACCATCTACTTGGGCATAATAATAACCATTTCTCACTCCATAAACTATCTATCAATTGAATAGCCCGTAAATCAATTGTACCTGCAATGTGTCAGTCACACACCAAATATATGTTAATGCATCATAATTAAATATCATTACAATCATCGTATGTATACTTCTCTCATTCCAAGTCGTCTTGACTCTACAGTAGCTACAATTTGCTCTCCTATATGAAGCTATCCCACAAGGGTTGTCATAAAATCTAATATGTAGCTTACCCAAATGATTTTCTCATATTAAACTGATCATTTAATGTGGGAGAATAAACGAGAACAAGAGTTAGAATTGAGACATGTGCTTCTAGACCTATCTCAGCAAGTGACCAACAGGAGAGATGGTTGAATCTCAATTATGGGTCCAAAAGGAGATGGTCTATCAAAGAGCAATGTGTAATAAATGCTTCTAGACTTATCTCAACAGGGGACCAAGAGGAGAGATGGTTACATCTCAATATGGGTCCAAAAGAAGGTAGTCTATTGAAGAGCAATGTGCATCTAATGGAGCTTAAAAGACCTTAGGGTTAGCTTCATTAAAGACCTCCAATAGTTAGTGTTAAAAGTCCTTTGACCTTAGGCAAGCTAGGGCTGAGCTTCATTAAAGAAGGTAGTCTATTGAAGAGCAATGTGCATCTAATGGAGCTTAAAAGACCTTAGGGTTAGCTTCATTAAAGACCTCCAATAGTTAGTGTTAAAAGTCCTTTGACCTTAGGCAAGCTAGGGCTGAGCTTCATTAAAGAAGGTAGTCTATTGAAGAGTAATGTGCATCTAATGGAGCTTAAAAGACCTTAGGGTTAGCTTCATTAAAGACCTCCAATAGTTAGTGTTAAAAGTCCTTTGACCTTAGGCAAGCTAGGGCTGAGCTTGAGGTGGGAACCCGACCTAAGCTTGAGGTGCTTGATGACTAAGGTGCTTGTCGTGCTTGATGACTAAGGTGCTTGCGGTGCTTGTCGTGCTTGATGACTAAGGTGCTTGAGGTGCTTGTCGTGCTTGATGACTAAGGTACTTGAGGTGCTTGTCATAATTAATGAGGAAGGTACTTGAGAAGCTTCCCATGCATGGGGGGTAAGGTGCTTGAGTCAAAAAGAGACCCTACAAACTTAATGAGGAAGGTGCTTGAGAAGCTTCCCATGCATGGGGGGTAAGGTGCTTGAGTCAAAATAAGACTCTACAACCTTAATGAGGAAGGTTCTTGAGAAGCTTCCCATGCATGGGGGGTAAGATGCTTTAGTCAAAAAGAGACCCTACAAAGGAGGGGGGAAGTCCCAAAGTTAGGGGAATCTTTGACTTAACCTCCCACTCACCCAAAGGGCACCCCTTTTCTCAGGGGGCACATGGGATACATGTCAGACTCTCCCTATGCTTACCCACATGGTGTGCTTGAACGCTATTGGTTGGGCTAAAGAGGGGTCCAATGAGCTTCTAGTTCCATCCAACAAATTTTCAAGCTCTCTCTCTCTAAGGGGTAAGGAGGACACTTGTCCAAAGACTACCCATGTACTTGAATGCATGTTTCATGTGATTGGATAAGGGGGAGAGAGTCCAATGGGCTTGAAACGTGTGTAAAAGCTACAACTCACCCCAAGCAAGCAAGGGGGGGTGCTGGGGGGATATACAACACACACACACTGTGGATTCATTCTCACTTGGTGAAAGTTGAGGAACTCCTCCTCCTTCTCCAAGCTTGTGAGAAGTGAGAGCCTACACCAACACTCTTGGCTATGGAATGCAAATCCAACCAAGAGCCATGCTTCAATGCTTAAGCTTGTCATCTTCTCCATCTTCATTACTATGCTATTATGTATGCTAGCAAGAAGAGTGATGATAAGTGAAGAACTATTTCTTTCTCCTATGAAATGTTTCTTCTTCCTCTTCCCTATCCTCATTCCCCGCTAGCTCTCTCCACCGTCAAAGGTATTTGAGGCCTTGGGACTGAGGCTTGGAATAGTTAATGCTTTCTACAAAGTTTATGTTATGCTTGTGATGCATGAGGCTTTCCTTCTTCATTTCATCACCTAGATCACAAGGAACACAAAGATTTTATTGTACCAAGTCTCTCTTGATGGGCGAAACTATAATACAAATGCCTATTGGAGGGGGGACCGGCTCCGTATGAATCCGACCCTCAACTATTGTCATGTTCTCTAAACTCTCTCTCTTGCAAAAGTATTATTCATGCCAAGTTAACACTAAGTACCATGTTTATGTTGCTACCATCAATTAAGTTCACCCGCTATGCGCACAAAGTAATCTCAAAAAGTGCTTCATCTAATTTTCTAATTTTGCTACTCAAAGTTCATAGGCCATTCTCATTACATTGGTATCAGAGCATTTGGTTTCTCTTTTCTTGCTTAAGAATAGAGGTCCTTAAGTAGCCTATTAATGGTTTATTTTGTTAATTATACTAGGGTAAGTGGGACGGGGGTCTATTATCGGTTTTGTTGAGCCCACTATGTGGGATATGGTGCACACCTCGGGAGCTTTAGTCTTAATAATGGAGTCTTTTTAGACTTGCTTATGGCTTTACCATAATTGAGCCATAAGAAGTCTGAAAGGGGCTATCCCTTGGAAATTTTGCTATGTTAGACTCACTCCACTACTCTCTATAATTAACCAATTCGAGTCGTGGGTGTAGATACTTAAGTGCCTATTTTCAAAGGCTAAGAGGAGTAGCAACTAAGGTTTTGAATTTTCAAAGCATTCACTAAGTAAATACATAAGCCTAATTAACATGGCTGACAACAACCAAGAGAGTAGAATGAACATTGATAACTTTAATTTTGCACATAAAGGTGCTAATGATGATGCCCCTATGTTTGTTAATTATCTTGTTACTAGGTTGTAACAAGCTATGGGCAACCTTGCTTTGCAAGCCGAAGTTACTCAACAACTTCGTGCTTATGGGATTTCCTTTCCTCTCCAAGAGGAGAGAGAGCTTAGGAGGCCTCTTGATGAGACCCCCAAAAGAAGACTCTCTCCCATACAAGAGGAGGAATCCAAAAAACGAGAGAGTAATGACTCCGTAAGTTCCTCTGATGATGTGGCTCCACAAAGACGGCGGTCTAAATGATTGCCAACTCTCAAGAGGAAACGGTTAACCCATAGTTCTTCTCCTCATCACTTCAAAAAGGGAAGAGAGGAAACAAATGAAGAAAAGGACAAGAAAGAGGTCACCCTCTTCTCCTTCTTCTTCACCTTCCTCCTCTTCCGATGAAAGCAATAGTTATTCTTCTAGAGAATACAAGAGGGGAGGACATCGCAAGTCTTATCCTACATGGCTAAGGTCACAAAAGCTCAAGAAGTTCAAAGAAGGAGGAAAGAGTATCTCTTTTCTCACCTATGATGGCACCTTTGGTGCTATTGACAAAGTATTGGCCTTCATCCAACAATTTGATGCGGCCTTTGGAGACGAGGGTTTCGTGGAGTCCTCCAAGCTACACCATGTAGCTATGCACTTCCAAACATTGGCTCGCCAATGGTGGGCTAGCCTTCATGGCAACGGCAAAGCCCCAAAGACATGGAAAACTCTACGAGTTTCCATCATGAAGCAATTCCTTGCAATCGATGCAAAGGGCAAAGTGCTCACCAAATGGCAGAGTTTGAGGCTTCTCTCTCATGAGTCTATCGACAAATATGTGGACAAGTTTTGGGATTTACATCTCAAGGCTACTATCTTTCAAAAGATAGACTTTTCCAAAAAAAAGCAACAATTTTGTGTGGGATTACCCAAAGATATGGCCGAGTATGTCAACTCTCAACAGCCTTATTCTATCACCAAAGTAATCCACCATACCGTGGTTGCTTCGCGCATCAATTTCCAACAAGGGGCTAGACAGAATGTCAAGCCCATGGAAAATAAAGACAAAAGTGATGCCAAGAGGAAAACCAATGCCCAAAATTCTTACCAAGGCTATTCCAACAACAACAACAATTGGTCCAAGGAGAAGGGAGTTTACAAAGGTAAATATAAACTCTCTCCTAAAGAGCTAGAAAGTTTTCGTAAGGACCACAAATGTTTTAAGTGTGGGGAGCAAGGTCATGGTTATCGTCCTTGCCCCAAGATAATTGCCCACAATGAAACTCCTAGAGCCTCTATGTTTGAAGCTCCAAAAGAGGATTCTCATTGCCAAGGATTTCTCCTTTCCTATGCTTTGGGGAAGATGGAAGAGCATGATTCCTTTATTTTGTTTGACCCTGGTACAACTCACAACTTCATATCCATGGAGTTGACCACTAAGCTAGGCATACAAGCCCACGACATGGGAGATGCATTGAAAGCCAATGGAGCTATCAAAGGACAAGACGTCTCAGTTACTTTCTTATTTGGAAAACTAAGGCTTCATGTCCAAAGCTATGTGGATAAAAAGGATTTCTTCATCTTCCCTCTCAAACATGAGAATGCTGTCGTTGGGTCACCATGGTTTAACCGCATGGCTTCCAACATGAAGCTCCCTAAAAGGAGAATCTACTTCACCTACAGGGAAGAGAGAATATATATAGATGCTAATGAGTTGGGGAACACCATATCCCTGCAATAAAGCAAATCAAGAGGAATTAGAGTTGTCTAATTTTCTAAATGGATTCCAATATGTTTTCATTGATGACATACCTAGTGAGCTACCTCTAAAATGAGGGATGATGACCATGCAATTGAGCTCCTACCAAGAAGCTCACCACCTAACAAGCCTCCTTATCGAGTTTCACAAGCTCAACAATAGGAGTTCATGAGGCAAGTGCATGAATTGGTGGAAAAAGGAATGGTGAGGTCTAGCTCCTCTCCATCATTGTTCACCATTGCTTTTAGTGCAAAATAAAGATGACACATATCACATGTGTGTCGACTATAGAGCACTAAATAAGATTACTATCAAAAATAGATTTCTCGTGCCGCGGTAGAAGATCTATTTGATAATTTACAAGTTTTGGCTTGACAAATGCTCCAGATGCATTCAAACTCATGATGGACAAAAATCTTTAGGCCATTCATATTCTCTTGAGGAGTACAAGCGACAACTCCAGGTAATCTTTCAAGTTGTGAGAGAGAATAAGCTTTTCATTAATCAAAAGAAAAGTGATTTTTTTCTATAAGAGATTCAATATTTAGGTCACATTATCTCTAAAGATGGCACCCATATGGATCCAACAAAGTTAGAGATAATTAAAGGATGGCCTAATCCAAGGAATCGACAGGAGGTACGAAGCTTCCTAAGTATGTGTGCTTACTATAGATGCTTCATTAAAATAAAATAAAAACTCGCTCATAGCAAGCCCATTACATGACTTAACAAAAAAGAACATTAAGTATTCATGGACTGCAAAAGTGCAAGAAGCTTTTGAAGAAGCTTAAGGAGAATCTTATCTCTCAACGTGTGCTCACACTACTAGATCTCTCAAATCCATTTGATGTCCAATGCGATGCCTTGGAGCTATTTTGCTTCAAGAAGGGCATGCCATAGCATATGAGAGTCAAAGACTCAACTTCAATAAGTGAGTAATCGGCAAATACAAGAAGGAGCTACTAGCTTTTCTATATGCCCGAAACACGTGGAAACACTATCTCTTGGGGACTCCATTCATCCTACAAATGGATCACAAAGCCTCAAGAACTTCATGACGCAAACCAAGCTCTCCAACAAACAAATGAGGTGGGCAAATTTTCTTTTTCAATTTACATTTCATTTTTCTCACATTGCTAGCAAGCACAATCAAGTGGTCCATGCACTTTCACAACGACCAAGGGTAAACGTGGTGTCTATAGCAACTCACAATGATCTATCTTTTATGATAGATGAGTATACTACTGACTAAAACTTTAAGTACGTAATTACAGCCTTTGCAATAGGGAAGAAAAAAGAACCATTCACCTTGAAGTATGGTTATCTTCCAAACGGAAATAGGCTATGTGTTACTCACCCATACAATAAGAAAGTCATGTATGAATAACATACTTCTCCTTATGCGTGGCAAAGAGGGAATCTATAGTCTACTCTTCGAGGAGTAGAAATGAATTTTTGTTGGTCTACCATGAAAAGTAAACATACAAGAGTATGTTTCAAAATGCGTGGTATACCAAAAGTTGAAAATTGATCGAGGGAAGCAACTTGGATTGTTTCAGTTGACAGGCTTAACAAGAAAACACACTCTATGCTTGTCAAAAAGACTATTAAGGCACATCAAATGGCAACCCTCTTCAGATCTCAAATTTTCAAGAATCATGGATTTCCAACAAGTGTCGGACAAAGATCCTAGAATGACCAATAATTTCTAAAAGGGTCTCTTTTGGAATCTGAGAAGTAGATTAAATTTTTATTTCGGCCTATCATCCACAAAGGGATGACCAAAGTGAAATAACTAATCTAATGATTCTTGATCTACTAAAAGCCTATGTCATGGAAGTAGATCAATGTTCTCAGTGATAGAAGTACCTACCTCTTATAGAGTATGCTTGCAATGATATTGTACATACTTCTATGGGAAAAGTACCTTTTGAGGCTAAAGAAGGAATATCCAAAAGTCCCTTACTACTTAAAGTACATGGGAAGATCTTCGTTGCTCTGCTGATGAATATAGCCGAGACCTACAAGAATCATTTACAAAGATTAAAGGGGTTATATCCATCTCACAAGAAAGGCAAATAGGGTTGCTACTAATAAGCACAGAAGAACCTTAGACTTTAAGGAAAATAATTGGGTTTTGCTAAAGTTTCTTAAGGCTTTCCTGAGGCATACTATGGGCAAGAGTCCTACGGACCACCAAGAGTATGGTGCTAAACTAGCAAAAAGATACTATGGTTCTTAAAATTCTTAAGCCAGTCAATGAGATGGCACCCCTTTTCTCAGGGGGCACATGGGACACATGTCAGACTCTCCCTATGCTTAGCCACATGGTGTGCTTGAATGCTATTGGTTGGGCTAAAGAGGGGTCCAATGAGCTTCTACTTCCATCCAACAAATTTTCAAGCTCTCTCTCTAAGGGGTAAGGAGGACATTTGTCCAAAGACTACCCATGTACTTGAATGCATGTTGCATGTGATTGGCTAGGGGGGGGAGGGTCCAATGGGCTTGAAACATGTGTAAAAGCTACAACTCACCCCAAGCAAGCAAGGGGGGGTGCTGGGGGGATATACACCACACACACACTATGGATTCGTTCTCACTTGGTGAAAGTTGAGGAACTCCACCTCCTTCTACAAGCTTGTGAGAAGTGAGAGCCTACACCAACACTCTTGGCTATGGATTGAAAATCCAACCAAGAGCCATGCTTCAATGCTTAATCTTGCCATCTTCTCCATCTTCATTACTATGCTATTATGTATGCTAGCAAGAAGAGTGATGATAAGTGAGGAACTATTTCTTTCTCCTATGGAGTGTTTCTTCTTCCTCTTACCTATCCTCATTCCCCGCTAGCTCTCTCCACCTTCAAAGGTGTTTGAGGCCTTGGGACTGAGGCTTGGGATAGTTAATGCTTTCTACAAAGTTTATGTTATGCTTGTGATGCATGAAGCTTTCCATCTTCATTGCATCACCTAGATCACAAGGAACACAAAGATTGCTTGATGGGAGAAACTATAATACAAATGCCTATTGGAGGGGGGACCGGCTCCATATGAATACGGTCCTCAACTATTGTCATGTTCTCTAAACTCTCTCTCTTGCAAAAGTATTGTTCATGCCAAGTTAACTAAGTACCATGTTTATGTTGCTACCATCAATCAAGTTCACCCACTATGCTCACAAAGTAATCTCACAAAAGTGCTTCATCCAATTTCCTAATTCCGCTTCTCTCGAAGTTCATAAGGCAATTCTCATTACAAGGGTCATAGTTACCAAAAAAAAAAAAAGAGAGAGAATGAGGGTCCATGTGTTGCTTTTAAAGCATGCACACACATGTATGCGTAAAGAACAAAGGCGCATGGAAGCAACCTAAATGAGTTCCTTTGACCATAGTTAGACCAAGTGAGTGATTTTTTCTCCTTTATTCCAAATGCTCATTGAGAGAGAGAGAGAGAGAGAGAGAGAGAGAGAGAGAGAGAGAGAGAGAGAGAGTCATGCAATTGGAGAGCCTCCATGAGTCATATGTTGATTTGATGGAGTGATTCTATGTCAGGACAAGGGTAGTACGCCCTTGAGGGTTGGACATCGCACTAAGCAAGGCCGCCCAGCGTGCTAAGTATAGGGATCTCCTAAAGATAGGGTCAATGACCCTATACGAGGAGTTGGTTGGGTGGAGAAGAGCATGATAATATTCTCTTAGTCATTCCAATTGTACATGGAAAGGGCCACAAGCATTATTTTTAACACTAGTGCCACACTTTTTGCACTAAGGGAGTGGTGGGAGCAAGAGCTTGTGAGAAGGGAGGGTGTTGGCAAGGTGTGCCTTATGCAATGAGAGTACAGCCAAATAGGTGCACCCTAGTCTACTTAGAATTATTCGCTTCAGCACCTCATGACCTTGGGCTCTCTACACGTTTACATGTTCATTTCTTCCTCTCCACATGCAGCCAAGTAACCAGCCACAAGAACAAAAGCTTGGTTTCAAAACCGGTTGCCCTCTTTAGGCTCTTGGCTAACTTTTTTGGATATTTGGGCACCCAATTATGCGCTAGGGACCACAAAAAAGTGCCCCTCCCAGATAGGGGATACACAAGGTATTGAAGGGTTTCAAGTAATGTGCCAAAGACATTAGCCCAAGCCAAGGGTACATACCATTATAAGGCTATCAAGTTAAGGTTTTTATCAAGCTCACTAAATGAAGGTAAGATTTTTCTCACATTTTCAAGGCAATAAGAGTTTTTTCTGAAGCACGGGAAGATTTCTGAAGATTTCTCTAAGCAAGGCTTGTGCAACTTAGTCGGTTGAGCAAGGCACATCCGTCTCGAGTTTTCCTATATGAGAAAAAAGGAAATAATCTATCTAAGATGTTTTCCAATTCCAAGTTCATTAACCTATCTATCAAGAAGGGTTTTCCAATTGTTTTATATAGGGTTTTCAAGGATGTTGTAAAATCCACAGTTATGAGCTCATTTCATAAGCATTTGGAAACACAATCGAGAGCATGGGGACTTATGGACAAGCATCGGTCGTGAATTGTTGATCCAAAATTTGGTTTATAGATTTATAGTATGGTTAAGGTGATTATTCCTCACAAGATTGTAACCAAGGGCTTATCATTAATATCTTGCATATGGCAAAGATGCCATGGATTCTTTGAGTGTTTTGTTTTCCCCTACTGGGATGCAGGTGCACAAAGGTTCTCTTTTGTTACATATCTTTGGATTATTCGTTTCGATTATTTTTTCACATAGCAAATTTATCACCATGATTTTTTTCAAGAATTTGTAAATGGCTCGTCAAAATTTTCTTCACAGATTTAGAGGCCCTGATGATGGATATCACTTTCATGGGCTAGTAAAAGTCATACTACTAAGTTTATGGAGTAATGTAGTTATACTAGACAAAAGTAGAGTAGATAGGTATGTTGCATATTTTGTTGTATGCGACTTTGAATATGTTATGGGCAACTATAAATTTTTCAATTTTTTAGAGACTCTAATACTTACTTTAGATTTAGCGGAATTTAAACTTATGAAATGAGAGAGTTTCCTTAAGATTGTTCTTTAGAGGAGACTAGAGGTTGTGTCGGGATGATTTCATTTCACATCTACACATTTGAACATTAAAACCATGCACATAATTCAAAGACAACAACACAATTCAGATTGAAAACTTGATGAGGACCGGATTTGCTTGGAGCCAATCCCCTCCAAAAGGTCTTTGTATTATAATTCTCCCTTGAAGAGATCTTTGATTACAACACAACTTGTGCTCTTGTGGAACTTTCCTTGAACCAAGAAGATTGTGTGCTTCAAGATTCCATGGTGTAACCTTCCTTCCCAAGCCCTAAACACGCCAACAAGGAGAAAGAACTATGGGTAAGAGGTAGATGAGGGTGAAGAAGTATTTCTCAAGCAAGAGAAATCGTACATCGTATATGCTTACTGCATGATCAAGCTCTCAGCATAGCTTATCATAATAGAGAAGTAGAAGTTGGTGAAGAAGAAGAAGATAAAGCTTTCAGTTGCTTAAATTTGCATCCAATGCCAAGTTCTTGAGCATGATGGTCACCTCCTAAGCTCCCATGAGAGAGAGAGAGAGAGAGAGAGAGAGAGAGAGAGAGAGAGAGATTGCTTTGCCAACTTGGGCACTTGAAAGAGAGAGCAAAGAACCCAAATTCCCACAAGCTAGTCTCTTTTATCCTTTCCCCTACTTGCCAAAAGCCCACATGCCTAGTGCATGCACCAATCAAATGAAAGGACCTAAGGGGCAACTTGGTGCATGCTTGGACACTTGTACATCATTCTATACTTGAAAAAATTGCCTTCCTCTCTCTCCCCCCCCCCAAACCCTCCTTATCTTTTCAATTAATTAAGACTAGAACACATACTCACTTTCCCTAATTACCCACCATTAAGCATTTGGAAGCTACTTTGAACATGTGGTCTAGCAAGAAAGGAAGGACTAATCTAACCTTAGACTTTAGCTTTTCCCTTTCAATTATTAAAAACCAAAAACTTACCCTTTAATTTAATTAGCTCGTGTGCAAGAACTTTGCACAAACCTTGGAGGCTTTTTGAAGTTGACATGGGCTTTAGCTTGCCTGCTAATTCAAGATTTGCTAAATTAGGATGGACTTTGGTGAAAAATAAAACTCCCCCTTGGGCTTTAAAACTTCACCTCTTGTGCAAAACCTTAGCACAGTTCTTTGGAGGTGCCATCAAACTATTTTCAAAACCTACTAAGTTTAGACTATTTGTAGCAAGTTAGAATTTTACCCTAAGGCTTCCGAGACTTCATACTTGGAGTCTAAATAGTTATTTAATTACTTGAACTTAGCACTACTACTTTTATTTTAGACTCCTATAATTGCTCTAGGTGATGCATCTCCTTTGTCCTATACCTTTGATCAAAGCTTCTCAGGATATATTCACCCTTATTTGATATGTAGCTATGATTGAGGTTACTAAACAAAAATTATCATTGCTCTTTTATGGACTTCTATCCTTTTGGTCCCAAGCCTTTGACCGGGTTGGTCCATAAGCACTTGAATCAACTTCACTTGTTCTCTTTTATTTTCCTCGGACTTGAATGGCCAAATTAAGATGGAAAATACTTTAGAAGGTTAGAAATTATTTTTCATTAAAAATTTTACCCTTATCTTTGTCATGTCTATATCGCTAAGCACAAGTACAATGTGTGCTTCTCAAGTTGAGTTTGTTAACATCAATGGTTCTATTTTTTAGTTTACTAGTGTCTCAAAGTTGTATGTTGTGATGTATCAGTGTAAAGCCTTAGATAATCTACTACATTAGGACACTACAAGTGTGCAATTTTGATGTTCACCTTGATCATATCTAGGACCACCTTTGGTTATTCACAAGGATCGGGCAACCATTTATATGCATATTTTTAAGGCAAAAGGTATGTTGGTTTAGATATTGTACAAACATATTGTCATAAAAACTAATAGCTAATTCTCCCAAATGATTTTCTCATGTTAAACTAATGATTTAATATGGGGAAGTACCAGGGGAGTAAAAGCTATCATATTGCTAAGGCTACCAGACCGGTCTCTGTAGGGATCCAAAGGAGAGAAACTAGGAATCCAAAGGGGGGCAGTCTGCAAAAGAGCAATGTGCATCACTAGAGCTTAAAAGGCCTAAGGTTCAGCTCCATTAAGACTTCCATAGGCTAAGGTTCCAAAACTTTAATTGAAAAGTCCAAATGGTCAAAGCTGGGAAAATTGGATGGTGGAGGGAAGACTCAAAATTCCTCCCACATCCCTATCAAGGAAGGGACGACCCTAAGAGTAGGGGAGGAGAGAGAAACACACACACACACACACACACACACACACACACACCAAAGCTTCCCACAGAGGGAATATTGGACACATGGCAGACTCCTAGGCCAATTGCCCCAAATCTTCTCTTAAATCCTACTGGATGACCATAGAGGTAGACCAATGAGAATTAGGCTAGAGTAAAATTAGTCTAATTAATTTTAAAATGCTTGATAAAGAACCAATAGAAATTAAGCTCCCCTGAAGACTATTGGACAGTCTACCAAGGGCTCCAATGAGCATCAAGCAGCCCAATGGCTTGCCTGATTCCTATTGGCCAAAAGACTAAAAGGTCCAATGAGAGTTTAATAAATTATTTTAATTACCTAAAGCTCTCACAAAAGGGGAAAGGGGGACACATGTCACAAGGCTATCAATCATGCTTCTAATTTGTGATTGGCTAAGCTTTGCAAGAGCCAATGAGAGGCCAGCATGAGTAATTTGCAAGAGGGGTCGACCAAGAAGAGAGAGAGAGGGCTGCATTTTGGTCTAACACATTGCTACACACACACACACACACACAACTCATGTGTGCAAGAAGAACTCCATCTCCTTCTCTAAGCATTGAGAAGTAGAGGCCTACACCAACAACTCTTGGCTATGGAATGCAAATCCAACCAAGAGCCAAGCTTCAGTGGCATGCTCATCTCCTCTACCATGCTAATTACTAAGCTAAGCTATGCTATTAGAATGATTATGTCAAGAGAATACTTCTTTCCCGTAAGATACATCTTCTTCCTCTCAATCTATCCTCGTTCCCTGCTAGCTCTCACCATTTTTGAAGGTGTGTGAGGTCTTGGGACTGAGGCTACGGACACTAGGTGTGTTTTTCAAGCATAATTTGGTGCATGAAGCTTCCGTCTCCATTGCACCAACGAGTTTTGTCAAGGAACACAAGAATTGTATTGTACAAAAGTCTCCTTTGATGGGAGAAGTTATAATACGAAGCCTTTATGGAGGGGGGGCTGGCTCCATGTAAATCCAGTTCTCAATTGTTGTTATATGTTCTATTTCTTTCTCTTTTCAAGTATTGTCAATGCCAAATTAGCTAGGTGTAAAGTGCTATGTTGCTTTCTCAAATTGAGTACTCTCTCTATGCTCATTAGGAACTTACTCTTAATGAAATGCTCACTATGTTATCAATTTCCCCTACACACAAGTTACTAGTGCATTAAATGTTACATTGGCATCAGAGCTATTGGTTTCTCTTTTCTTGCTCAAGAAGAGAGGTCCTCATGCTTGCTACAAATGGTTGGTGTTATTAATTGCAAAAGAGTAAGTAGAATAGGGATTTTTCATCCTTGAAGCACGTCTGATTTATGCACTTGACGGGGATACCGTCGAGAGCTATGGTCTTAATAATGGAGTCCTACGAGGCTTGCCTATGGCTTAGTTGTTAGAAGCTTGACAGGAACCGGTGTTTTCTTGGCTCTATTGAACCCTCTCTTCCATTCCTTGCAATTAATAATATTTGAGCCACACGTATAGATTCTTGAGTGCTTATCTTTGAAGCTAAAGAGGAGTAGCAACTAGGGCTTGAACTGCCAAAGTACAAGTAAAAATTTACACCTAAAATTTGCAAGTATGGATGACAAGGGAAAAGAGATTGAAATGAATGTTGATAGCTTTGATTTTGCTAATGAAAGAGAAACTAATGATGCCCCTATGCTTGTAAACTATCTTGTTTCTAGGCTTCAACAAGCCTTGGGCAATCCATCCCTCCAAGGTGAAGTGCTACAACAATTGTGCACCCATGGTATTCTCCAAACTCCCCACCAAGAAGAGAGAGTACCTAGGAAGGCTCCTAGTGAGACTTCTAAAAGAGGAATCTCTCCGATAAGGGAAGAAGTGGAGGATTCATACGAAGGGCTCAAAAACTTACTACTCGATGAGGCATCTCCCTCCCAAAGGAGAACCCAAGTTTCAATAGTAGATCCCCCACCAAAAGAACAAGAAAGAAGTGAGTCTCCTACCACCTCGACGGAGATGGCTCCCAAAGACAGTGGCTCTCCAACACCCCCTAAATGGAGAAGACCTCATAATTCAAAGAGGGAAGAGAAGAAAAAGGCGAGAAAGAGGTCACCCTCTTCTCTATCTTCTTCATCCCCTTCCTTTTCTAAAGAAATTGATGGTGCATACAAAGAGGAACAAGGGGAGGAAAAGGATAGAAAGAGGTCACCCTCTTCTCTATCCTCCTCATACTCTTCCTCTTCTAAAGAAAGTGATGGTGAAGCTCTTGAACCACTCAAAAAAAAAGGCCATAGGAAATCCTATGCCGCCTGGAAAAGGTCATCCAAGCTCAAAAAGTTCAAAGAGGGAGGAAAGAACATCTCTTTCCTTACCTACGATGGCACCTTTGGTGCTACGGACAAAGTCTTGGCCTTTATCTAACAATTTGATGCGGCGTTTGGAGATGAGGGCTTCACGTAGTCCTCTAAGCTACATCATGTAGCTATGCATTTTCAAAAGTCCACCAGGCAATGGTGGTCTAACTTACGAGCAAACGGTGAAGCTCCACGAACATGGAAAGCTTTAAGAGCTTCCATCATGAAGAACTTTTTCGCTACTGATGCCAAAGACAAAGCACTCACCAAATGGTGAAGCTTGAAGCTCTCTCCCTACGAATCTATCCACAAATATGTAGACAAGTTTTGGGATTTACAAATCAAAGCCACTGTATTCCAAAAGATCGATTTTGGAGAGCAAAACCAACTATTTTGTGCGGGTTTAATGAAGGATATGGCGGAGTATGCTAACGCCCAAAGGCCATGCACCATATCTGCGATCGTACATCATACCATGGTGGCTTCAAGAATCAACTTCCAACAAGGGGCTAAGAGAAATCTTAAACCCATGGAAAACAAGGACCGTAACGAGCCTAAGGGGAAGGACAATGTCCAAAAGTCTCCCAAAGGCAATGCAAACAACAACAAAGCTAAGGAGAAGGGAGTTTATAAAGGCAAAAATAAACTCTCTCCTAAAGAGCTAGAGCATTATCAAAAGAATAATCGTTGTTTCAAGTGCGAGGAGCAAGGGCATGCCTATCGTGTTTGTCCCCACAAGAATACACAAAATGAGTCTCCTAGAGCTACCTTGGTTGAAATTCAAGAAGAGAATGCTCATCACAAAGATGTTGGGGTATAGGCGCCTGTGCCTTGCCCGGCCGCCCAGAGTCTGGGCGCCCACTGACTTGTATACCTTATACATAGCATAAGTGTATAGGGGGCTGCTCACTCCTTTGAGTCTCCCCACCCATATTTGTGTGTCGTGTGTCTCCTTCTCTATCTCACTCTCCATCTGTGGTGCTCCCCTATTCCCTTCAATTGGTATCAGAGCTTTGGCTTCACGACAGATGGAGTGCTACAGAGAAATGAGCTTTCGGCTATGGTGAGCTCGCTTTCGGTGGAAGCTTGAGATCGGTGAGCAAACACCAGATCTGTGCTCATGGAAGCTTGAGGGGAATTCCCAAGCTTGAGGGAAGAGTGTATTGCAAGTGTGTATGGTTATTTGCAGCCATACTTGCAGGAAGAATGCAGATTTTCATTTCCGCATGTCATTTTTCGGGCCCCAAAAGCAGTGTTTTTTGCATAACTTTTGCATACGGAATGCGATTTATGCAAGGTTAAGGTGTAACCTGGGGTTTTGGTACGCTCCGGACGCAATGGTGATGTCCATTTGAGCTGATTTTGACCTCTGAAATTTCTACAGCAGCAGCAAGTTTCTGCTGCGTTTTTGGGCCGAAAACATTGTTTTTGGCATATTTTGCACACTCGGACTCGGATACATGTGATCCAGGAGTCTACCTTGGGGTTTTGGCACGCTCCGGACGCGCTCGTCATATCAGAATTTTAAAATTCTGAACGCTGAATTTTCTGCAGCAGCAGCAGTTGTTTATTGTGTGTCGAGGATTCCACACATGGTTTGCTCTCAGATGTGAGAGTGATATTTGCTGCAAGTTTCCTCACAGGTGGGAGGATACGATGTATGCCTTATGTGGTTTGATACTCAGGGAGACTAATGTGATTGCATTTTGAGCTCGGCAATGTATGCCTCGAGCATGTTTTTTGGCAGTCACAGGTAGAGCAGATATTTGCGTACTAGATTTGCAGGTGTTTGCAATGATGTATGCAAAGTATGGAGATTGGTGCATGCATTTGGAGTGTGATTTGACGCGCTTTGATTGCTCATGGTTTTGAGCGTGCAGTCAGTTTGGTTACTGGTTTTGTGGCCGTTTTACTGACGAAACTCTGGCGAAATTTTCCCAGGAGTTTTATGTGCATCATTCATGCGATCTAGGTAGAGATTGCGGGTTGCACTCAGCATTTGTGTGCGGTGTTCTCTGCAGGTGGGATATTTGTGCGTGTGTATGCATCGATACCGCACAGTGTGGGCTTGGTGATTAGCTCACGGGTTTGACAAGCGTACAGTTATCTTGGCACACTCACAGGAGTGAGTATTGTGATGTATGCTTGTGTGGCTACGAGCTAGGTAGCCGGATTCGAGCACTAATGGCTTGAGGTTTTTCAGCAGGTTTCAGCTACAGGTTTACAAGTTTACAGGCAGGTTTGAGGGCTTATTTGGGTGCTGAATTTTCAGTCATTGTTTCCTCTTTGCAGGTGTCCATGTATGGCTCAGTTGTAGGCTGATTTGGGACACATTTGTGACTTGTTTATGCAGCTGTTTAAGAGCTGAATTTTGGGGCTGTTTTGGGGCTGATTTACAGCCATATTTGCAGACTTTTGTTGATGCAATTCAAGCTAGTTTATGGCTGATTTGGTTGACATTTGCTACTCATTGTTGGTTGCTCTTTGGCGAGCATTATGGCTGATTTTTCATTTGACTTCCAGCGTTATGGTCTGACACAGTTTGATGGTACAGATTTTGTTGCTTGGAAGGAACATATGCTTGTTGCATTGACAGATTTGGGGCAGGATAAACCCTTGCGTGGTTTATCGGCGAAGCCCAAGTCTATGAGTGATGATGATTGGCAGGATCTTGATGAGTTAGCAATGTCTACGATTCGTTTGCATCTGGTTGAGTCTGTTGACTGGCAGGTCTCGAGGGAGACTACAACTCATGCTTTATGGCAGAGTTTACATGCTATGTACGCGACATCCATGTCTACAGGGGAGTCTAGTCCCACTTCTATGTCCATGGGAGAGATTGGTCCCACACGCAAGTCTCGACGGCATAGAGACTTGACATGTTGGCATTGTGGACATAGAGGGCACATTAGGCGTCGATGTTTCAGGCGTTTGAGACAACGGAGGCGACATATGCGTGATGCAGATTTGGGCATGACAGATGCTAGTGAGATCAGTACGGTGGTTACTGAGTATGCTTGTGATGGCGATGTCACATTTACATCTAGCTTGTCTTCAGACGATCTTATGTCTACGGATTGCATATCGGATTGCACATTGTCTTCACATTGGTTACTAGATTCAGATGCTACTTTCCATGTCACGTCGCATCGTGAGTGGTTTAGCACCTTTTCTAGTGGGAGACTTGGTTATGTGCACATGGCTGATGGTGTTGTGTATGACATTGAGGGTACAGGAGACGTATGTTTGTCCTTGCCCAGTGGTATGAGATTTACCCTGCGTCATGTGCGTTATGTGCCAGATCTGAGACGGGATTTGATCTCAGTCAGACAGTTACGGGATAGTGGATGTCAAATTTCGCTATGAGAGCGAGATTTTGTGATGCATTTGGGTTCGCTAGTGATTGCGAGAGGTGCCAGGAGTGGTACAGGTTACCCATTGCATGTGGATCACGCGAGAGACGGTGTTGTCTTTGTGATCATGCAGCCAGGTAGACAGCGAGAGAGCAGGCGAGTCTCTTTTGCTTCTGGGTTGCAGGATACTTTGCATGGAGTGCAGAGTAGTGAGCTCGTTGTGCACACAATTGGGGCACAACTTGAGCAGTCACACAGAGAGGTGGCAGAGTCAGACATGCATGCTTTGCTAGTGACTGAGCAAAGCAGAGAGTCAATTGTGCGAGATACTTCTATGCAGGATAGACAGGTAGAGCGGTCTTGCTCTAGTGAGTCACGACAGGAGGACGTTGTGCAAGAGTCTATGCATACGGAGTTAGAGCATGAGAGCTCTAGTGAGTCACAGCAGATTGAGTGGTCATGTTTGCAGTGGATGATTGCAGAGGAGGCTGAGATGTCAGCGATTATGCAGTCATTCCTTTCTATGCTCGACAGTGAGCATGGGGATATAGTTGTGCAGGATATGTCTTCCAGCAGACACCTAGAGCAGCTGGTTTGCTCTGAGGTTGCACAACAGGTTGATGCGTCTTTTGTGGACAGTCAAGAGATGCATGTGGTTGACACGCCTTGTTAGTCAGAGATGCCTATTTCCAAGGATATATATGTTGATGCATGCTCCGTAGAGCTAGCAGGGCCTGCTAGCATTGCATCGGCATTCGGTGGTCTCATGTATGAGATGCTGATCTTGAGACCGGATATCGCAGCTACAGTGGGAGCATATGTAGTTGGGGTTGTCAGTCGTTTGTTGACTGATGATGGCATAGTGCACGAGGGAGATATGCAGGTATTGCATACATACTTGCAGTATGTGTGCGGTACGTCTGGTGGTGTATGGACTTACACGGGAGCAGGACAGCCGGATGCACACGATCACAGCCAGCCAGTGGGCATCGGTTGAGAGCAGTTTTCTCTCACCTTTTGTAGTCTTTAGACTAGGTTCCCTTGCTTAAAGGCACAGTCGCCTTTAAGTGGGAGGTTGTTGGGGTATAGGCGCCTGTGCCTTGCCCGGCCGCCCAGAGTCTGGGCGCCCACTGACTTGTATACCTTATACATAGCATAAGTGTATAGGGGGCTGCTCACTCCTTTGAGTCTCCCCACCCATATCTGTGTGTCGTGTGTCTCCTTCTCTATCTCACTCTCCGTCTGTGGTGCTCCCCTATTCCCTTCAAAAGGATCTCCTCTATGTCATGCTTGCGGAAAGGTAAGAGAACATGATGCTTTCATTCTCTTTGACCCTGATTCTACTCACAACTTCATATCCATAGAGTTGGCCACAAAGCTAGGCATCCAAGCCTATGAGATGGGAGATGTCCTACTTGTTGATGGTGCTTTCAAGGGGCAAGAAGCCTCAGTCACTTCCTTAATTGGCAAATTGAGGCTGCATGTCCAAAGCTATGAGGACAGGGACGATTTCTTCATCTCTCTTCTCAAGCATGAGGATGTAATCCTAGGGGCACCATGGTTTGATCGCACGGCTGCCAATGTTAAATTCCCTAAAAGACAAATCTACTTTAGGTTCACGAAAAAGGATATGTACATAGATGCTAAGGATTTGGGTAGTACCATACCCATTGTACATAAGCAAGCTTTCAATAAGTCAATAAAGAGCTCTATTTTTGTGTACATGATTTTTGTTAAAGATTCTCAAAATAAACCTAATACTTTAGCAAAAGAAAATATAAACAATCAAAAGGAATAAGAGTTATCCAATTTCCCCAAGGGGTTCCAAGATGTTTTTATTGACGACATCCCTTGTGAACTACCTCCCAAATGAGGGGATGACGACCATGCAATTGAACTTCTTCCAGGAAGCTCACCGCCTAGTAAACCTCCTTATCAAGTTTCTCACGCTCAACAAGAGGAGATTATGGCACATATGGTATGTGTGTCGACTATAGAGAACTAAATAGGATCACTATCAAGAATAGGTTTCCCATTCCACGAGTACAAGACCTATTTGATAAGCTACAGGGGTCGACCTACTTCAGTAGGATTGACCTAAAAAGTGGCTACCATCAAAGAAGGATAGTTGATCAAGACATTGTAAAGACCGCATTTCACACTACGTTTGGTCTTTACGAGTACATTGTCATGCCTTTTGGCTTGAGCAATGCACAAGCCACATTTAATTGTCTGATGGAGAAGCTATTCAAGTCTCACCAAACCTTTACTGGAGTGTTCTTTGATGATATAATCATCTACTCTAATTCACTAGACTAACACAAGCAACACCTCTAGATGATATTTCAAGTTTTATGGGAGAATAAGCTTTATATTAATTGATAGAAAAGTGATTTTTTCTTAGAAGAGATTCAATATTTAGGTCACATTATCTCTCAAGATGGCATCCAGATGGAGCCATCAAAGCTAAAGGTAATAAAAGGATGGCCTAGTCCAAGGAATCTGCATGAAGTAAGAAGCTTTATAGGTATGTGTGCATACTATAGATGCTTCATAGAAAGTTCTCACAAATCACGGGACTGTTACATGACCTAACAAAGAAAAACGTTAGGTATACATGGTCCACCACGGAGAACAATGCTTTTGAAAACCTTAAAGAGAAGCTTATCTCTCAACTTATGCTTACACTGCCAGATCTCTCAAAGCCATTTGAGGTCCAATGCGACGCCTGTGGTGATTGCCTTGGAGAAGAAGGGCACACTATAGCCTACGAAAGTTGAAGGCTCAACCCTATTGAGCAAGCTCTAGGGATATATGAGAAGGACCTCTTAGCATCTCTACATGCTCTAGACTCATGAAAACACTATTCATTGGGGACTCCTTTGATTCTATGAATGGATCGCCAAAGTCTTAAGTACTTCAAAACGCAAACCAAGCTCCCCAACAAACAAATGAGGTGGGCAAATTTCCTTTCGCAATTTCATTTTCATATTGCTCACATTGCTAAAAAGCATGTACCGATGCACTCTCAAGACAATCAAGAGTGAATGAGGTATCCATAGCAACTCACAATGATCTATATTCTATGATAGATGAGTACGTTATCAATTTCGGTTTCAGAGATGTGATTTCAGCCCTTGCACTAGGGAAGAAGGAAGAACCATTTACCCTACAAGATGGTTATCTTGTCTATGGCAATAGACTATGCGTTACTAACTCACTACGTGAGAAAGTAATGTATGAATCTCATGCTCCTCCTTATGTGGGGCATAGAGGGATTCAGTCTACCCTAAAAGGGATTGAAACATACTTCTGTTGGCCTGCCATGAAAGCAAACATAAAAGAGTATGTTTCAAAATGTGTGGTATGCCAAAAGACAAAGTTTGATAGAGGGAAGCAACCTCAATTATTTCAACCTTTTCCAATCCCTAATTCACTGTGGGAGAGCATATCCATGGATTTTATCTTTGGATTGCCCAAGTCTATCCATGGGAATACAAGAATATGGATGATAGTAGACAGGTTTAGCAAACAAGCACATTAAAAAGACTATCAAGGCCCATCAAATGGCAACCCTCTTTATATCACAAATCTTCAAGTACCACGGCTTGCCAATGTCCATAGTGTCGGATAGAGATCCTAGAATGACCAGTAATTTCTGGAAGGGTCTCTTTGAGAATTTAGGTACAAGGCTAAATTTCTCTTTGGCCTATCACCTGCAAACAGATGGCCAAAGTGAAATACCTAACCTAAAAATTCTTGATCTACTAAAAGCTTATGTCACAAAAGTAGATCAAAAGTCCAATGGGAGAAGTACTTACCTTTAGTGGAGTATGCTTACAATAACACTATACATACTTCCATGGGAAGAGCACCCTTTGAGGTGATAGAGGGAAGATCAAAAAGTCCCCTGCTACTCAAGGTACATGGGAATATTTTTGCATGTAGATGAATATAGCCGAGACCTACAAGAATCTTTTCAAAAGATTAAGGATGCTATATCCATCTCTCAATAAAGGCAAAAGACTGCTGATGATAAGCACAGAAGAGCCCTGGCCTTTAAACAAAATGATTGGGTCTTGCTTAAGTTTCCAAAGGCTCGATTAAGGCACACGACGGGCAAGAATCCTACGGGACACCAAAAGTACTATGCTAAATTAGTAAAAAGGTACTATACCCTTATCTTTATCATGTCTATATCGCTAAGCACAAGTACAATGTGTGTTTCTCAAGTTGAGTTTGTTAACATCAACAGTTCTATTTTTGAGTTTACTAGTATCTCAATAAAGTTGTATGTGTGATGTATCAGTGTAATGCCTTAGATAATATGCCAACCAATATCCATTATCACTACATTATGACACTACAAGTGTGCAGTTTTGATGTTCACCTTGATCATATCTAGGACCACCTGTGGTTATTCACAAGGATAGGACAACCATTTACATGCATATTTTTTAGGCAAAAGGTATGTTGGTTTAGATATTGTACAAACATGTTTTCATAAAAACTAAGATATAATTCTCCCAAATGATTTTCTCATGTTAAACTGATCATTTAATATGGGGAAGTACCAGGGAAGTAAAAGCTATCATATTGGTAAGGCTGCCAGATCGGTCTTCGCAGGGATCCAAAGGAGAGAAAATAGGGATCTAAATGGGGGCAATCCGCAAAAGAGCAATGTGCATCATTGGAGCTTAAAAGGCCTAAGGTTCAGCTCCATTAGACTTCCATAGACTAAGGTTCCAAAACTTTAATTAAAAAATCCAAATGGTCAAAGCTGGGAAAATTGGATGGTGGAGGGAAGACTCAAAAGTCTTCCCACATCCCTATCAAGGAGGGGGCGTGCCCTAAGATTAGGGGAGGAGAGAGAAACACACACACACACACTTCAAAGCTTCCCCCAGAGGGAATACTGGACACATGGCAGACTCCTAGGCCAGTTGCCCCCAATCTTCCCTCAAATCCTAATTGGATGACCATAGAGGTGGACCAATGAGAATTAGGCTAGACTAAAATTAGTCTAATTAATTTTAAAATTCTAGATAAAAGAACCAATAGAAATTAAGCTCCCCTGAAGACTATTGGACAATCTACCAAGGGGTCCAATGAGCATCAAGCAGCCCAATGGCTTGCCTGATTCCTATTGGCCAGAAGACTAAAAGGTCCAATGAGAGTTTCATAAATTATTTTAATTACCTAAAGATCTCACAAAAGGGGAAAGGCAACTGTTGTCAATTGTTCTATTTCTTTCTCTTTTCAAGTATTGTCAATGCCAAATTAGCTAGGTGTAAATTGCTATGTTGCTTTCTTAAATTAAGTACTCTCTATATGCTCATTAGGAACTTACTCTTAATGAAATGCTCACTATGTTATCAATTTTTTATACACACAAGTTACTAGTGCATTAAATGTTACACATGTTAAAGCATTCAAACCATCCATGTTATTGCGAAGCTAGAAGTTGAGGGATTCAATTAAGTTTGCTCACTCCACAAATATCATTTCTTCCTTTCATGAGATCAACAACATCAATTTTGGCATCTTCTCCACATGTAGAGAGTAAATGCACCCGTGGACCTAGATACATGGTGCTCAACTTTTAATGTGTCACAACTAAGTCCATTGCTAATCATTTGCTTGATCTATTTGAACCAATTCATAAAAAAAGCATTCCAATTTTTGTAAGGTATTGCTTTAAGGGTAGGAACAATAAGTTTTGCTCAATTAGGGCATCTTATTTGGAGTAGGTTCTTCTATCATTCTAAAATCATGTGAGGCGTTCAATTGGCCAAAGGGATAGCTTCTTTACAAGTTATTGTTATCATTTTGATTACAATCATTCAATTTTACAATGTTAAGTATGTTCTATGAGTATATAGTTCCACACATGAGTAATAGATTTGGTATTTCTTCAAGTGGACCAGTAGGCTAGGAAAACATTGGTGCTCTTTGAAAGATTTTGTCATTAATGTTTTCAAGAATCAAAAACCTCCTTCAAGGGGCGGAGTGATGTTAGCGAAAAGGTAGTATTCCCTTGGGGTGGGACACAGACCTAGGCAAGGTTGGCTAGCATGCTAAGTATAGAGGTCTCCTAAATATAAGGTCAATGGTAAAAGGAGGTGGTTGGATGGAGAAGACCATGTCAATAGTTCCTTGGTCATTGAAGTCATGATGAGAGAGAGAGAGAGAGAGAGAGAGAGAGAGAGAGAGAGAGAGAGAGAGAGAGAGAGAGAAAGAGAGAGACCCAATTGATCAACCAATAATGATGCATGTGTTTGTGTGGCAGGCTTGGAGCAAACAACACTTCCTACATGTGTTGCAAGGAGAGTGCAAACCATAGAGAGTGTTTTTCAATAGCAAAACTAGAAATTTCAATTTTGTGTGTGTGTGTGTGTGTGTGTGTGTGTGTGTGTGTGTGTGTGTGTGTGTGTGTGTGAAGAGAATAAAATCCAATAAACATGCATATATAGATACCAACAAGTTCTTGCTTTTAGAAAATATTAATAGAACATCAAGAGAAATTCACGAGTTTCAAGTGCTATCCATTTTCTCCTTTGAGTGGCAAAAGCTTGCAATATTCAATTTCACTGACAACAATATCATGAGGTGAAGATGAGAGCATGAAATGGTGCTTGTAGATGCAGGATGATCTCCAATTTGCAAAGGTGAGAGAAGTGTGGTATTGACAAGCACTCCAAACAAGAATTTCATAAGCAGCAGTAGTTATTGGTGTGTGAGTGATAACAAATCAATGAGTTGGATAGATGCAAGACAAGAGAAGGGTTCAAGTCTAGATTGCATATAGATGGCAGGAACCGATTATTATTTGAACATTTATTCTTCTGTTGCAAATAGTCTTTGGAAAATTCCAATTTTTACCCAAAGTAAAATGCATTGGTTTTGAGCATGAGTTTTCATGCTCAAAAACTCATGCTCAAAACAAATTTTCATCCATAACTTAAATTCATGCAAGAGGAAGATGCTCAATTCTTCATGGGGAGATTGCACCTAGTTTTTGTTTCCTTTCTCTTTGCCTCTATCTCCACACATGCACACACCAATGCTTGTGTGCACCACACACATTCAAGAAGTTGATGTGCTAAAAGTGTCATGGATATAGGGCTAAGAATACGTCATCTCCGTTATGACAAGACATTTAATTTTATGTGCTCTATTCTCTATTTTTTATGGGCAAGACCATAAGCACTTCACTGCCCCAAAGGCATCATATAGTTGTGTCTCTTCTTCTTCTTCTTTAGATTTAACTAAAGGAGAGAACCTAATAGTTCTTTTTTCTCTTCTGCATGCCAAATCTAAGCACCCATGTAGACAACTTTAGTACGGGCACCTATTGCCATCTATATTTTATTCTTCAACAAGAGATTTTGTTGATAAAAAATTTTACTACACTCAAGTCAATATACATGCATGAAGATCCTCAATAATAAGAATCCTCTCTTAAAATTTATAGAAAAAAAAATTAGATAGGAGCATGAATGGGACAGCTGAGTTCCATGTACGTTGCCATGATCCGTGTTAGGGCAAGAACGTGGATATGGCTTTAATACCACTACCATAGCCAAGATTCCACACAAATGAGCGATCAGGGTTGCATATCATGAAAATCCATGTGCAATGTGTTGTTTGTATTGAGGCACATGAACAAAGAGAGAGGGAGAGAGCAAGAGAACACGTGACATGCACACCACTTAGAGCAGATAGTTGTGCATGCATGCGACTACGAAGATGAGAGGTAGAGGAGAGATAAGAAGAGTAATACAAGATTGGGTGTTGATGCTACTACCTCTCACGTGGGTTCCTCACAGAACCCATGTGAGCCTATTCAATAGTTTTAGAAATGATACAAAAATAGGGAGTTAAAAAGATAGAGAGAGATGCATTTATAACAACATAAACTTATTTTTGTGCATCTAGTGTGAGATATCAAATCTCACAAACAATCAAACATTGAAGATCCATTGTCACTTGTGAACCATGTAATAATCACAATTAATACACATACGACAATCACCACAACAATGCGAGCCTCATTCTTGACTTATACAAGTTTGCTAATATGTTGAATAATACATTAAATTTGATACTAAATGGAATGTAAGCACATGCTTGCACCTATTTGCTATCCCAAAAATCTGTTTGGCTTTAGCAACATTGGCACTTGCTAAGACAAAATGTGCAAGCCTTTCCCAAGTTGTAAGTTCCAAAACAAGCTTATTTAAAATATTAGTGGACTCAATGATGCTTGCCAAATTCTATCCTAAAAATTGAAGGATATTAATTAGAGAGCATTAGTGTTTTTGGCCGAGAAGTCATTGATACTCAATGTCGGTATTAGGTAAGATGGCACTCACAACTTACAAAAGAAGAAACAGCAAAGCCACAACACAATAGCCATACATTTTTGTATGCACAATAGGAAATGAGGGAATTGGAGGCTTGATAGTTATAATCCTATTTTTAGTTGTGTCTTCAACTAAGCCATATATGAGGGGATGCCATCCACCAAGCTATAAAGAGAACGGTTGTCGTGGTTGCAAACGTGTACATACATTTTAACGGACTTGAGACCCTCAATGTGTCATTGTTGCGTGTTTTCTTAATTTAGGAAATTCCTACTTTGTTTCAATAATGTACATATTTCAATTGTATCATGGTGGCATGCTCATTTCGCCTAGAAAGTTCAATGAGGATGATCATTGTCCAAATATCACAGCTAGAATGTGCAAATGTCATTGATGTGATTAGAGGTCATGACAAGTGGAATAATAACGTTCAACAATAAGATTGAGCTCAAGGGATTTTTCACTTTTTAAGGGATTTTTATTAACTTGTTTGGGCATTTTACGAACAAAATAGGTCATTTTTGGGCTAAGGCAATAAAATGGCCTAAAATTACCCATTTTGGGTCAAAAATGGAAAAACATTTCAAGCGATGTCACATTGTTGTCATAAAATATAATATCTAACTTTACCAAATGATTTTCTCATATTAAACTGATCATTTAACATGGGAGAATAAACGGGAACAAGAGTTAGAATACAGACATGTGCTTCTAGACCTGTCTCAACACGGGACCAAAAACAGAGATGGTTGCATCTCAATAGGGGTCCAAAAGGAGATGGTCTATCAAAGAGCAGTGTGCAATAAGTGCTTCTATACTTACCTCAGCAGGGGACCAAGAGGAGAGATGGTTACATCTCAATAGGGGTCCAAAAGAAGGTAGTCTATCAAAGAGCAATGTGCAACTAATGAAGCTTAAAAGACCTTAGGGTTAGCTTCATTAAAGACCTCCAATGGTTAGTGTTAAAAGTCCTTTGACCTTAAGCAAGCTAAGGCTGAGCTTGAGGTGGGAACCCGACCTAAACTTAAGCAAGCTAGGGTTGTGCTTGAGGTGAGAACCTTAAGCAAGCTAGGGAAGTGCTTCAGGTGGGAACCTTAAGCAAGCTAGGGTTGTGCTTGAGGTGGGAAATTCTCCCTAAACTTAAGCAAGCTAGGGCTGTGCTTGATGTGGGAACCCGACCTAAACTTAAGCAAGCTAAGGCTGTGCTTGAGGTGGGAACCCCAACTAAGGTGCTTGTCATGCTTGATGACCAAGGTACTTGAGGTACTTGTCACATTAATGAGGAAGTTGCTTGAGAAGCTTCCTATGCATGGGGAGTAAGATGCTTGAGTCAAAAAGAGAACCTACTCACTTAATGAGGAAGTTGCTTGAGAAACTTCCTATGCATAAAAATCTCAAAGTTAGGAGAATTCTAAAAGAGCACATGGGACACATGTCAGACTCTCACTAAGCTTAACCACATGGTGTACTTGAATGCTATTGGTTGGGCTAAAGAGGGTGGGCTAAAGAGGGGTCCAATGAGATTCTACTTCCATCTAACAAATATCTAGATATTTTCAAGCTCTCTCTCTCTAAGGGGTAAGGAGGACACTTGTCAAAAGACTACCGATATGCCTGACTGCATGCTGTATGTGATTGGCTAAGGGGAGAGGGGTCCAATGAGCTTGTAGCAAGTAGAATTTTTGCCCAAAGCAAGAAAGGGGAGTGCTAGGGGGATATACTCCACACACGCACTCATTTGCAAGGCTATTCTCACTTGGTGAAAGTTGAGGAACACCGCCTCCTTCTCCAAGCTTGTGAGAGTGAAAGCCTACACCAACACTCTTGGCTATGGAATGCAAATCCAACCAAGAATCATGCTTCAATGCTTAAGCTTTCCATCTTCTCCATCTTCATTACTATGCTATTATATATGCTAGCAAGAAAAGTAATGATAAGTGAGGAACTATTTCTTTCTCCTATGGAATGTTTCTTCTTCCTCTTCCCTATCCTCGTTCCCCGCTAGCTCTCTCCACCTTCGAAGGTGTTTCAGGCCTTGGGACTGAGGCTTGGGATAGTTAATGCTTTCTTCAAGTTTATGCTATGCTTGTGATGCATGAAGCTTTCCATCTTCATTGCATCACCTAGGTTACAAGGAACACAAAGATTGTATTGTACCAAGTCTCTCTTGATGGGAGAAACTATAATACAAATGCCTATTGGAGGGGGGACCGGCTCCATATGAATCCGGTCCTCAACTATTGTCATGTTCTCTAAACTCTCTCTCTCTCAAAAGTAATGTTCATGCCAAGTTAACTAGGTACCATGTTTATGTTGCTACCATCAATTAAGTTCACCCGCTATGCTCACAAAGTAATCTCTCAAAAGTGCTTCACCTAATTTCCTAATTCCTCTATTCTCAAAGTTCATAGGCCATTTCCATTACATTGGTATCAGAGCATTAGGTTTCTCTTTTCTTGCTTAAGAAGAGAGGTACTGATAGCCTATTAATGGTTGCTTTTGTTAATTATATTAGGTTAAGTGGGAGTGGGATCTTTTATTGGTTTTGTTGAGCCCACTATGTGGGATATGGTGCACACCTCTGAATCTTTGGTCTTAATAATGGAGTCTTTTTAGATTTGCCGACGGCTTTACCATTATTGAGCCATAAGAAGTCCAAAAGGAGCTATCCCTCGGCAAGTTCGCTATGTTAGATTCACTCCACTACTCTCTATAATTAACCAATTTGAGCCGTGGGTGTAGATACTTAAGTGCCTATTTTCAAAGACTAAGAGGAGTAGCAACTAAGGTTTTGAATTACCAAAGCATACACTAAGTAAACACATAAGATGATTGACAATAACCAAGAGAGTATAATGAACATTCATAACTTTGATTTTGCACATGAAGGTGCTAATGATGATGCCCCCATGCTTGTTAATTATCTTGTTACTAGGTTGTAACAAGCTATGGGCAACCCCTCTTTGCAAGACGAAGTTACTCAACAACTTCGTGCTTATGGGATTTTCTTTCCTCTCAAAGAGGAGAGAGAGCTTAAGAGGCCTCTTGGTGAGACCCCCAAAAAAAGACTCTCTCTCATACAAGAGGAGGAATCCAAAGAACAAGAAAGTAATGACTCCCTAGGTTCCTCAAAAGATGTGGCTCCATGAAGATGGTGGTCTAGACAATCGCCAACTTCTCCCAAGAGGAAATGGTTAACCCATAGTCCTTCTCCTCGTCACTCTAAAAGGGAAGAGAGGAAACAAAGGAAGAAAAGGCCAAGAAAGAGGTCACCCTCTTCTCCTTCTTCTTCACCTTCCTCCTCTACTGATGAAAGCTATGGCTATTCTCCTAGAGAATACAAGAGGGGAGGACAAATCTTACCCTGCATGGCGAAGGTCACAAAAGTTAAAGAAGTTCAAAGAGGGAGGAAAGAGTATCTCTTTTCTCACCTTTGATGGCACCTTCAATGCTACCGACAAAGTATTGTCCTTCATCCAAAAATTTGATGCGGCCTTTGGAGAGGAGGGCTTCACGGAGTCCTCCAAGCTACACCATGTAGCTATGCACTTCCAAAAATCGACTCATCAATGGTGGGCTAGCCTTTGTGGCAACGGCAAAGCCCCAAAGACATGGAAAACTCTACGAGTTTCCATCATGAAGCAATTCCTTGCAAGTGATGCAAAGGACAAAATGCTTACCAAATGGTGAAGTTTAAAGCTTCTCTCTCATGAGTCTATCCCCAAATATGTGGACAAGTTTGGGATTTACATCTCAAGACTACTATCTTTCAAAAGATATACTTTGCCGTGCAAAAGAAACAATTTTGTGCGAGATTACCCAAAGAGATGGCCGAGTATGTCAACTCTCAACGGCCTAGTTCTATCACCAAAGTGATCCACCACACCATGGTTGCTTCGCGCATCAATTCCCAACAAGGGGCTAGACGGAATGTCAAGCCCATGGAAAATAAAGACAAAAATGATGCCAAGGGGAAAACTAATGCCCAAAATTCTTACAAGGCTATTCCAATAACAACAACAATTGGTCCAAGGAGAAGGGAGTTGACAAAGATAAATATAAACTCTCTCCTAAAGAGCTAGAATCTTTTAGTAAGGACCACAAATGTTTTAAGTGTGGGGAGCAAGGCCATGGTTATCGTCCTTGCCCCAAGAGAATTGCCCGCAATGAGACTCCTAGAGTCTCTATGTTTGAAGCTCCAAAAGAGGATTCTCATTGCCAAGGATTTCTCCTTTCCTATGCTTGGGGAAAGATGCAAGAGCATGATGCCTTTATTTTGTTTGACCCTAGTTCAACTCACAACTTTCTATCCACGGAGTTGACCGCTAAGCTAGGCATACAAGCCCACAAGATGGGAGATGCATTGAAAGACAATGGAGCTATCAAGGGGCAAGACGTCTCAGTTACTTCTTTCATTGGAAAATTAAGGCTTCATGTCCAAAGCTATTTGGACAAAGAGGATTTCTTCATCTCCCCTCTCAAACATGAGAATGTTATCGTTGGGGCACCATGGTTTAAGCACATGGATTCCAACATGAAGTTCTTTGAAAGGAGAATCTACTTCACTACAGGGAAAAGAGCATGTACATAGAATCTGCTAATGAGTTGGGGAACACCATATCCCTGCAATAAAGGGAATCAAGAGGAATTAGAGTTGTCTAATTTTCTAAAAGGATTCTAAGATGTTTTCATTGATGGCATCCCTAGTGAGCTATCTCTAAAATGAGGGATGATGACCATGCAATTGAGCTCCTATCAAGAAGCTCACTGCCTAACAAGCCTCCTTATCGAATTTCACAAGCTCAACAAGAGGAGATCATGAGGCAAGTGCATGAATTCGTTAAAAAAAAGGGGGGGGGGGGGGGGGGGGGGGGGGGGGGGGGGGGTGATGAGGTCTAGCTCCTCTCCATTTCGGTCACCATTGCTTTTAGTGCAAAAGAAACGCAACACATATCACATGTGTGTCGACTATAGAGCACTAAATAAGATCACTATCAAAAATAGATTTCCTGTGCCACGGGTAGAAAATCTATTTCATAATTTACAAGTTTTGGCCTGACAAATGCTCCACACGCATTCAAACACATGATGGACAAAAATCTTCAGGCCATCCAAATTCTCTTGAAGAGTACAAGCAACACCTCCAGGTAACCTTTCAAGTTGTGAGAGAGAATAACCTTTCAAGTTGTGAGAGAGAATAAGCTTTTCATTACTCAAAAGAAAAGTTATTTGTTTCTACAAGAGATTCAATACTTAGGTTGCATTATCTCTAAAGATGGCACCCGTATGGATGCAACAAAGTTAGAGGTAATAAAAAGATGGCCTAATCCAAGGAATCTACAAGAGGTACTAAGCTTTGTAGGTATGTGTGCCCATTGAATGACTTAACAAAAAAAGAACGTTAAGTATTCATGGACTGCAAAAGTGCAAGAAGCTTTTGAGAAGTTTATCTCTCAACATGTGTTCACACTACTAGATCTCTCAAAGCCATTTGAGGTCCAATCTGATGCTTGTGGTGATTGCCTTGGAGCTATTTTTCTTCAAGAAGGGCATCCCATAGCATATGAGAGTCAAAGACTCAACTTCAATAAGTGAGTATTGGGCAAATACAAAAAAATATTAGCTATTCTATATGCCCTAAACACGAGGAAACACTATCTCTTGGGGACTCCATTCATCCTACAAATGGATCACAAAGCCTCAAGAACTTCATGATGCAAACCAAGCTCTCCAACAAACAAATGAGGTGGGAAAATTTTCTTTTTCAATGTACATTTCATTTTTCTCACATTTCTAACAAGCACGATCAAGTGGTCCATGCACTTTCACAACGACCAAGGGTAAACGTGGTGTCTATAGCAACTCACAATGATCTATCTTCTATGATAGATGAGTATGCTACTGACTGAAACTTTAAGTACGTAATTACAACCTTTGCAATAGGGAAGAAAAAAGAACCATTCACCTTGAAGTATGGTTATCTTCCAAACGGCAATAGGCTATGTGTGACTCACCCATACAATAAGAAAGTCATGTATGAATAACATATCTTCTCCTTATGCGCGGCAAAGAGGGAATCCATAGTCTACTCTTCGAGGAGTAGAAATGAATTTTTGTTGGTCTACCATGAAAAGTAAACATACAAGAGTATGTTTCAAAATGCGTGGTATACCAAAAGTTGAAAATTGATCGAGGGAAGCAACTTGGATTGTTTCAGTTGACAAGCTTAACAAGAAAACACACTCTATGCTTGTCAAAAAGACTATTAAGACACATTAAATGGCAACCCTCTTTAAATCTCAAATTTTCAAGAATCATGGATTTCCAACAAGTGTCAGACAAAGATCCTCGAATGACCAATAATTTCTAAAAGGGTCTCTTTTGGAATCTAAGAAGTAGATTAAATTTCTCTTTCGGCCTATCATCCACAAACGGATGACCAAAGTGAAATAACTAATCTAATGATCCTTGAATCTACTAAAAGCCTATGTCATAGAAGTAGATCAATGTTCTCAATGATAGAAGTACCTACCTCTTATAGAGTATGCGTACAATGACATTATACACACTTCTATGGGGAAAGCACCTTTCGAGGTTAAAGAGGGAAGATCCAAAAGTCCCTTACTACTTCAATTACAGGGGAAGATCTTCGCCTGCTGATGAACACAAAGATTGTGTTGTACCAAGTCTCTCTTGATGGGAGAAACTATAATACAAATGCCTATTGGAGGGGGACCGGCTCCATATGAATCCGGTCCTCAACTATTGTCATGTTCTCTAAACTCTCTCTCTTGTAAAAGTAATGTTCATGCCAAGTTAAATAGGTACCATGTTTATCTTGCTACCATCAATTACGTTCACAAGCTATGCTCACAAAGTAATCTCTCAAAAGTGCTTCACCTAATTTCCTAATTCCGCTATTCTTAAAGTTCATAGGCCATTTCCATTACACATTGTTGTGACAACCGAAGCTGCTTAATGAGTTAAGTTATTAGCATTTCTTTCCTCTTTGAAGAAGAATGCACAGGGTTCTATGGTGCACCAATGTAGTCCCGCATTGCTTCGACCTTGTTTTTGAGCATGTGGGGATACCAATTAGGGTTTCCTCTCATGAAAGAGGTGATTGTGCTTGTCTATGGAGTTCTTAAGCTTCCATGAAATCTCTCGGGGGTGAATAATTGAGAAAAGAAATAGGGTTCTCTCTCAATTTTTAATAGGGCAAACATGCACTATATTTGTGCAATTGGGATTGAGGCTACATGAAATCATCACTCGCACATGAGTTTTGAGTTGTCCTTGTATGAGTGAAGCTTCCATTGTTGAACTTAAACTTTTCTTCTTTGATTTTCTCATTTGAATAATTAGGTTTTGTCATTGGATAAGCCACAAACTCTCACAATCAAAGGCTCGGTGCCTTTATAGCTGTATCGTGAACTTTTTGACATACTTTTTGGTGAATTTGATGTGAAACAAGCTAGTTCACTGTTCAAAATATTTTTCAAAGGTCGTAATTTAAAGCCCATAAGCCATGAAGTAACAAGAACAATAAGGGATGCACTTTGATCAAGGTACAATGCACGTGTTTCAAGCAATTTCAATGTTTATGCAACAATAACAAGCTACAGAAAGAAGGGACGTGTTAGCAACCAAGCCCTTCAATCTTTTGTGAATTAAAGGGATCAAACTTAAGGAAAATATGCCACAAATTATCTTCATGGTTATGTGAAGGAGATAGAATTACAACAAGTAATAGAGACAACAATGATTGGAAGTTTCAAGCTTGTTGTGGGCCCCTAAGATTAGCGACCATGTAAGGGGAATCAAGAAGGAGCATGGAAGAGATTGGAAGCAATTCAAAATAGGCTTAAAGGAGGAATAATTCATGGAAGACTCTGAAAGGGTTACAAAAGTAACTTTATTAGAGTGGATTGCAAAGTCGAAAGAAGAGCTTTCTATCAGTGAACTGTTGAGCAATTTTAAGCAACGTTACACTCAATTGTTAGGAATAGAGCAATATACTTTGGATCGTGAAAAGACCGAGTTATCTCTTCAAGATGTAGGTCTTGAACTCCAAGAAAAGTTAGAGCCACTATTAGGATACAAGAATATAGAACGGGGTCTAAAGGCCGAGCGGAAAGAGGTTGAGGATGTAGTCTCATTGCCTGCTAAGAGGCAACAATGCAGAGACAAGATGGTGATGAATGGTGTTACTCCTACCTTTAGCATGCTTGGAATTCCAACAAAGCCTACTTTTGTGAGGGATGTTGACCCATGGGTCAACAGTACAACATAACTCAACAAATCCTTATTTTCTGAGAGTTATGAAATGACGCGGATTAGGGTTATAAGCATCATTTGTAAAGAGTATCTATTCTAGTTGCAAAAGCCGGGGTGCAATAGCACTTACACATTGTAAATACAAAGACATTTGACCCATTGAACTCAGTTTTAGGTTTAACCTATGGTAGCCTTAGCATATAAGGTACCTAGGTCATTTTGTAAAAAGAACTTTATCATGATCTAGTTTTGAGATGCCCTTGATTGTGTGTGAGAGAGAAACAGAGAGAGAGTGAGTGAGCTTCATCCTGGTGCTACTTCTTGCTCACTCATCGCATTGGATATTCAACTGCACCATCGCAATAGGCTCAAAGAGAGCTACGCATCAACACCAAGCATTCCATGCGAGACACAGCATGCAAGCTAACGCATCTACGAGCTATTTGTGGTTGTAATGTGTATCAAACGATGTTTGTTTTCTCCTGCGAGTAGTCACTAGAATCGTAGAGACATAAGCTACGCATAGGTACTCATAGATTTCAGTTTTGGGAAATTTCAAAATGTTGCTTTGTCTTCATATGCGTTTTTCATAGATGAGTCTAGAGTGAGGGTTTTGAGTGTAGAGGCTTTGGGATAGGTGTATCCTAGTGAGGGGATGGTGTTCCTTAAGTTTCATACGATTCTGGTATGATTTGGTGAGTTTCCTTCTGTTTGTGTGTAAGACCTAGGGGACTAAGACATAGGATCCTCCTCCCTACCGCCCTTTATATAGGCCTAGCTCCTAGCTCTTGCCCTAAGCAGATCCCCAGTCCACAGTAGTCCAGTCCAGGCCCTTGGCCTAGGTCCCTGACCCCCTAGGTTGGGCCTTGCCCCGTAGGACCCTTGTCATGACATTACTCCCCCCTTAAGAAGAGTTTTCGTCCTCGAAAACAAAAGTGGAGAACTTATTCTTAAGAACACTAATATTTTTCCAAGTGGCATCCCTCATGGATCTAGCTGTTTGGTTGCCCGAAACACGGTTCTGCAAGAGGTTCAATGAAACCAAGAGTAACATCTTGATTTTTCACATTGTTGTCCATTTGCAACCATCTAGTGTATAGACTCCAATTAGAATGCACATGAGCATGCTAAACGAGTTATCACTACAAAGATGTACCTGAAGAGTACCGCTTTTCACTTTCTGTGAAAGTAACTTGCTGACCTAACTCATCAGCCAAGTGTAAGTCAACTTGAGCATCGCACTAGAAACATATAGTGCAAAAATGACACCCTAATCATCCAAAATGACAAGACTCTTGCTCGTCCATCAAGTTAACGTCGATGTGTACTCCACCACTGGGCATATATGTTCGATCCTCATAAGAACAATCTGTTAAGTATGGAGCTTGATTTACCCTTGTAATTTTCTGTGGTAAAAGCGCACATTTGTAAGGCCCCCATTATGAGGAGAAGCCATCGTGCGTGAAGGAAAATCACTCACCGGAAACCAAAATTTTCACGGACAAGAATCAGGGGCAACTTTAAAGGCCTCGGGGGTGGAGGCCCCCTAAGACTTTTTTTCGCCGGAATATTATGGCCGGACGGCGGCCGGAAAGTGGTCGGAAAACAACCGGTCGGTTGGCTGGTGGCCGGTAGTCAATGGCCGATGGCCGGTGGTCGGAAGTCAATGGCCGGTGGCCAAATTCAAAAGCGGACTTGTCTTCTCAAGGGCGGCCACACATGGGCGGATTGGAGGGTCCGATTTGGACTTATTCGCACAAGGGCAGCTACACATGGCTGTCTCTCATAAGAGAGGGCGGCCCTTGTGAGAGTGAAGCAAGGCGGGAGCTCCATTAAGGGTATAATCCCTTTGTAAACTACTTCTTGTTTTGAAGTACTAAAGCCATTGAGTGGCTGCTTTCCCGTGGACGTAGCCCACATTGGGTGAACCGCGTATATCGTGTGTACTCTCTCTCTCTCTCTCTCTACTCTATAATCTCGTGTATATAAATCTGTCTTTCTCCATTAAGTAATCTACTCAATTATCTATTTAGCTACGTCTTATTTCCTAACACAATCACCCAAGGAATGCCAATATTTGGGTCCTACCCAAAATCTGACAATTGCTCTTAGCCAACCTGTGTGTAGCTCCTAGCTCTTACGGCAATTAGTGTTCAGTCGATAAACCGATGAAAACTAATAGGAATGGCATCTTGGCCAATTTCTAGCTGAGAGTTAGAGCACCTTGGCTCATGTGGACTCCGAAACAAAACATGTATCAAAATCTTCGTAGAAGATTTTCATTATTCCCTTAAAGAGAGAGAGAGAGAGAGAGAGAGAGAGAGCAAGAGCATGTTGGGCTGAGGAACTTTCCTTAAGGTTTTAGAGTGTGTACCCAAGCTATGTGCTCTTACGCATCTTATGCCTAAATTGCAGCTTATCATATAAGAATTCCACAGTTTGCCGGTATGACACTCTCATCGAGAGAGGTAACAGAAAAACAGAAACTCATTCCGACCCCCCTATCCTGCAGGGGTCGTGATTGTAGAGGACAACTTAGCCTTGGCACTTTGCCCATAAAATAACTTCTAGATTTAGGTTCCTCTTAGTGTTGTTGTGGGTTGATAATAACCAACAATCATAGTAAACAATCCATTACTTAGTCTGTCCTTGACAGACTAAGTAATGGATTACTTAGTCCATTACTTAGTCTGTCCTTGACAGAGTTGCGAGTGTGATAGCGGAAGCGTAATGCATGAAGCAGTAGTATTGAATCCACCTCATTAGCATGCCTTTGCATGTAAAATTGTAAGCCCTTGCGTAGAGTGATGGCCTCAACCGTGAGAACCATAAGTGCTGGTAGGGATTCTGTGAGCTGATATTCCCATTTTGGTAGTTCCCCAAACTTTTGTGCCACTAGCCGTGATGCCAAGTCATTGGGTAGTACCTTGGCACAAGGGAGAAGTCTTGCTTCATATAAAATTGCCAAAGCACTTTGCTTTGCACAATGACAGTAATTGTCAGGTAAAGTGTAATTAGGGAAAAACAACAAAAACTTAAAATTGGCTAACCTGGTCGTTGCAGTAACCAGTGGTCCAGAGATTTGGAAGGAAAAAAACTTATTCCGAACCAGCTCTTAGCCATATCTGGTTTGCGAGAGATTGTTGCAAGAGAGTTATTGTATATACACATACACCCCATTGTATCATATACGTCTGTCTTGTACATAATGAGACAACTTGCAAGCATATTGTCAAATCCTTCCCAAGTGTCTATGCTCATAGCATATGCCCAAAGTGGGAAGGCTCAATGAAAAATGCAGAAATGGACGCCTTGCTTCACATAAGGAAGGATTAGTTAGCCAACAAATGCTGCTGTCGACATACAGATATCATGGCAAACTTCATTTGACCTTGTCGATGGAAATTGGCTAGTGCTGTGTGGCTAGCGTCTTTGCCGGTTTCTGAAAGTGGTGACAAGAAGTTGGCCACGCCGAGCCCTATGTACCCTTCATCAAATCGAGCCACATGTTGTGCCGATCTCCTTGAAAGTCCATTGGCACAAAAAATGAACTGCTGATGATCCATGTAGTAGATCAGTGTGGCAGGTACCCAAGCCATGCTTGAGTCAATTTTGCAAGCTCATCATTGAGGTGATGCTACCACTTAGCACTTGAAGAGGCAATACAAGTCGTGCTTGTAAGAGACAATCAAGCCGTGCTTGTTACTTGTCAACGAACCATTAAAAAAAAAAAATGATTGCATAACTAATTTAAAAAGTAATGCCAAAATGTAGACAAATTTACCTGGAATCATGTTGAAAATCTATGAAGGCAACACATTATTGGAAGGCTTCTGCTCTTAGTCGAGCATGCCAAACCTCTTGACTGTCTTCATCACTCCTTGTTGTCATTTCTTTTGCTCTTGAAATCTTTTTGCCACGAGCATAATCCTGGATCTTGGTACTTGCCCCAACTTTTCCAAAGTTTCTCTGCCTAGCCTTGCCATCGTACCAATATATCTATTGTTTGTCAAGAGATGTCCTACTTCCTGGCGTCGAGAGCCTTGCCGCACAGAGAGTTCCACTTTCTGGTGTCAAGTAAAGCATCCAAATTTGCCATGCTTCTACCTTGAACACCTTGGAACTTTCACTTCGGCCGTCAACACATGCACCTTGCAGCCATGCCATGCATGCATGCCATTAGTGATTGCTTATTGAGTTCCAACTCCAATCTATGCGTGAAAAGACTGGCAACCGTGCTCATGTGCAAGGCTGTGTTCCTTGAACAGCTCGAGGCTTACAACCGTGTCAAAAGTGTCGAAGCTGCTAAAACTTTTTTGACTGGAACCGTGGGCCAAAGCCCTTTATTGGGGGGTGCCCAAAATTAGGGCGCCCACCTTTTAAAAAAACGTGAGAAGCAGCCATGGCGGCAGCGCAGTGAGCGAGAGCAAGAGCAAGAAGATACCGTCGTCTGCAGTGGTCGAATCCATTCGCAGCAGAGACGAGAAATAGTGCTCTCCCCGTTGCACATCCATCAAGCCCGGTTGTGCTGAGTTTCGTGCAAGTCAGTCTCACCACCGCCATGTATATAAGCGGTCCTGCACACGGCTGGCCCCGATCCTCTCTCATCTTTGCAAGCCATCGTTCCCGCAGCCATCTCCTTTCGCCTCTATAGGGGGCCGTGCCCACGGCCATGCCTCCGCCTTGCTCCTCAGCATGCAAAAGCATGCAAGCACGTCCTGAGAGATAGATGATGACTTGACCAGAGAGAGAGAGAGAGAGAGAGAGAGAGAAGATCCATGGCAAGAAGTGCTCGCCCTGCCTCCTTCTTCCTCCTCCCCCTTCCCCCTGAGCTCTGATACCAATGTAAGACCTAGGAGACTAAGACGTAGGATCCTCCTCCCTATCGCCCTTTATATAGGCCTAGTCCTAGCTCTTACCCTAAGCGGATACCCAATCCACATTGGTCCAGTCCAAACCCTTGGCCTAGGTCCTTGACCCCCTAGGTTGGGCCTTGCCCCGTAGGACCCTTGTCCTGACATTGTGTGTATGTGGGCTGAGTGGTGTAGTTTAGAGTAGTGAGATTCCTGATTGTGGTTTAGTTGGTCTTCTAGAGTGTTGTATGTGTGGGATGATCTCACCCTAGCAAGCTAAGAGATTGCCTCTGTGCTCCTATCATGTCATCTATGTCCTCAGTTGACATTATGTTGATCTAGGTAGTGTTGCATGCTGTCATAAAATATAATATCTAACTTTACCAAATGATTTTCTCATATTAAACTGATCATTTAATGTGGGAGAATAAATGAGAACAAGAGTTATAATAGAGACATGTGCTTCTAGACCTGTCTCAACACGGGACCAAAAGGAGAGATGGTTGCATCTCAATAGGGGTCCAAAAGGAGATGGTCTGTCAAAGAGCAATGTGCAATGAGTGCTTCTAGACTTACCTCATCAGGGGACCAAGAGGAGAGATGGTTACATCTCAATAGGGGTCCAAAAGGAGGTAGTCTATTAAAGAGCAATGTGCAACTAAAGAAGCTTAAAAGACCTTAGGGTTAGCTTCATTAAAGACCTCCGATGGTTAGTGTTAAAAGTCCTTTGACCTTAAGCAAGCTAGGGCTGAGCTTGAGGTGGGAACCCAGCCTAAACTTAAGCAAGCTAAGGCTGAGCTTGAGGTGGGAACCTTAAGCAAGCTAGGGTTGTGCTTGAGATAGGAACTCGACCTAAACTTAAGAAAGTTAGGGCTGTGCTTGATGTGGGAACCCAACCTAAACTTAAGCAAGCTAAGGCTGTGCTTGAGGTGGGAACCCCACCTAAGGTGCTTGTCATGCTTGATGACTAAGGTACTTGAGGTACTTGTCACATTTAATGAGGAAGTTGCTTGAGAAGCTTCCTATGCATGGGGGGTAAGATGCTTGAGTCAAAAAGAGAACCTACTCACTTAATGAGGAAGTTGCTTGAGAAACTTCCTATGCATAAAAATCTCAAAGTTAGGGGAATTCTAAAAGAGCACATGGGACACATGTCAGACTCTCACTAAGCTTAACCACATGGTGTGCTTGTCAAAAGACTACCCATATGCCTGACTGCATGCTGGATGTGATTGGCTAAGGGGAGAGGGGTCCAATGAGCTTGTAGCAAGTAGAATTTTTGCCCAAAGCAAGAAAGGGGGGTGCTAGGGGGATATACTCCACACATGCACTCATTTGCAAGGCTATTCTCACTTGGTGAAAGTTGAGGAACACCGCCTCCTTCTCCAAGCTTGTGAGAGTGAAAGCCTACACCAACACTCTTGGCTATGGAATGCAAATCCAACCAAGAATCATGCTTCAATGCTTAAGCTTGCCATCTTCTCCATCTTCATTACTATGCTATTATATATGCTAGCAAGAAGAGTAATGATAAGTGAGGAACTATTTCTTTCTCCTATGGAATGTTTCTTCTTCCTCTTCCCTATCCTCATTCCCCGCTAGCTCTCTCCACCTTCAAAGGTGTTTCAGGCCTTGGGACTGAGGCTTGGGATAGTTAATGCTTTCTTCAAGTTTATGTTATGCTTGTGATGCATGAATCTTTCCATCTTCATCGCATCACCTAGGTTACAAGGAAACAAAGATTGTATTGTACCAAGTCTCTCTTGATGGGAGAAACTATAATACAAATGCCTATTGGAGGGGGGACCGGCTCCATATGAATCCGGTCCTCAACTATTGTCATGTTCTCTAAACTCTCTCTCTCTTGCAAAAGTAATGTTCATGCCAAGTTAACTAGGCACCATGTTTATGTTGCTACCATCAATTAAGTTCACCCGATATGCTCACAAAGTAATCTCTCAAAAGTGCTTCACCTAATTTCCTAATTCCGCTATTCTCAAAGTTCATAGGCCATTTCCATTACACATGCACTTTATAGGTGGTGTGATTTGCTCCCGCAACATTGGCGTCGTTGTCGGGGACACGAGGACTTGAGTAGATAATCCTACTAACACTCGTGTAATGGTTGCTTGCTTTAGTTTTGACTAACAAAAGCATTTTTCTTAAGTGGGTCCAGAAGAGGATATTCCAAGATCAAGTGGATAGCAAGGAAGCATGTGTCTTGCCGAGGGTCTACGACTAGGTAGATTTTGTTAGGATTTGTAGTATTAGTTGTAGATTAGAGTAGTTGTTGGTGGTTGAGTGATTTGTGAGGTAAAAAAGTGTTTTCTAGTCCACGTGTGGCAGTGAAGCATTTTTCCACTCATAAATGCAAAACCCCATATGATGTGTAGGAGTAGCTTTAGGTAGGACATGATGATTCTGATCTAGAGCTATTCATCACTGAATTATTTGTTGAAGTGCTCATATGCATTCATGATCTCTGAAAAGTTGATTTTGAGGGTAAAAATGCAATAAACAGATTTGTGTTGACATTTTTTAGGAGTGATTGGTGTTGTGCATATAAGAGAGCATTTGCAAGGGTTCTGTGAAGAAAAATTGAAATTCTGTAAACTTGGACATCATACGTGTATGATGTCTCAAGAGACATCTTGAGACCAAATTTGAAAAATCTGAATGTACCAGAGTGTTCAGAAGGGGGGTTTTACCCTTGGTACACACTGAGACTAGAGTTTTGACCAACTCTTGACACCCAAAAGACGAAAGACAGAGTGTCAAAAACGTTTAAAAAAAAGAGAAACTTGTGATTTTGAGCATATTTTTGCATGAAAATTGGTAAAAGTGTTTGAAAACCAGTGCTGGAGACTTGGGGATGCTCGTGAATGAATTTTGGAGAAAAATTCATCAGCAAACATCATATGCGTATGATGTCTAAAGGATAATTCTGACAGCCAAAATAAACTATTGACAGTATAGCCATCTTCTACAAGTTGTGTCGAGCACATACACCAAATTTCATGTCATTTGGGCATATAGATTGAGAATTGAGGGGGTTTTACTCTTTCGGGAGATTTCCTTGTCAAAAAGTGGTGATTTTTTGCAATTTTGACATCCAAAATTTGTTATGAGCACATAATCAGGATCTACATACCAAGGGGCACCTAGGGTAGAAACAACAGTCCATTCTGACCACCTAGACATCATACACGTATGATGTCTTAGAGGCCAGATTTTGGGTCAAAAGATACATCTGAGTGCACCCTTGTGATCTAGAACATTTAGAAATCAAATATGCCAAATTTCATTGAATTTGAAGCATTTTTGGACCTGTAAAGGCCATAAGATAGATCTAGGCAAATTGATTGCTTAAATTGGTCATATCTTGCACAGAAAGTGTTGGATTTGAATTCTGAGAGTTGTTGTGGGTTACCAGTGTAGTGAGAGACCTCTGGAGTGAATTTCACTTCATTCTGACCAGATAGACATCCTGCGCATATGATGTCTAAAAGGAATTTTTAGGGACCAAAGTTGACATCAAAGCATGCCAGGGTGTTTAGCACCACAAGACAAGCTTATAGACCAAGTTTCATCCAATTTTGAGCATAGAGACATCATACGTGTATGATGTCTCATGTCAAGACTTGAAGGTTCAATTGCATTTTGGACCACATAGGAGGTTTGGAAATGACGTGTTGAAATTGTTCGCAAAATTTCAACTCATTTGGACACATATCTTTGAATCTAAAGTGGATTTTTCATATCCAAGAAGGTAGAGGTGAAAAGGTAGCGATTTGGAGCGATTTTGGTATCCAAAATTTGCTATGATCACATATTCTTGTTGTAGTCAGATGATATTGCAGTCCCATCAAAGAGACTATCTTCCAACAAGGTCATTAATTCAAAAGGGTTGATAGACATTTTGTCGACACCAGTCACCTGTACGATAATGTTAGCCGAGTTGCTTAGAATAAGACCAAACGGGTGGACTACTGTGGGAAAATTCCTAGAGAAATTTGTTGTGATTGATCCAACAACTCATATACAAGAAGGGCTTGAAATGCCTCGGCTAAACACTAGGCTAGTACCATTAAACAAGGTAGGTGAGAACTATGAGGGAGAAGATGGGAACACCACACTTCCTATGGAATTCCAAGGTGTAAAAACCATGGCAATCCTTGATAGCGGAGCTGGTGTTGCCATCGTAACAAAAGAGATCTGAAAATTTGGGGAAAACTAGTAGTGAGGGCTACCAGGATGAAACTGAAGCTTGCAAATGGACACACAAAAAGGCCCATAAAATTGCTAGAAAAAGTAGTTGTTACTTCTTGTGGCATTGAGTATGAGCATACTTTTGCTATTGTTGACTTTGGCAAGAAGAACAACTATGATATCATTCTTAGAAGACCATTCATGAGGCAATTGAAAATGGTCCAAGATTGGGGTTATGACCATATCTACCTGAGACATATGGGAACCACGACAAAGATAAACTTGAAGGACCATCGTTACCAGGACGTGAACCGAACCACTGTGGAGAAGTTTGACTCCGCTACTATAACAGGATCATAACTTCCAGAATGGTTGGGTAAGCCTAAGGAACTATGGATGTTTCAAGATTTGCATTGCAAAAGCTTAAAGCGAGAGGAATGTATCCTAGAAAGGGCAATCGAAGAAAAGGACTATATCCTAGAACCATTTCCTAAAGAAGCATTAGAGCCACTAGAATGGGAACACGTCTTGGCTACTCTAGATGCGTGTGCTATTCAAGACGGTCCAACAACAAAGTTTTGTGATAAAGATGGCTATGCTGTCATTCCTTACTTGCAGTGAGTGTGATCCAGGAAAACAAAGAGAATCAGGCCTCAACAAGTTCTTGAGATGAAAAGCAAACAAAGGACTATCACCAATCAAAAGACAAAGACAAAGACGAGTTCTACGACTCCATAGAACACTTGGAGATTCAAGAAGATGCCAATAATAGAAATCTAGATAACCCAGCAGGTGACATAAACGACACTTTAACTAATGCACGGTTTTATGATTGTCCAGATCAAAGACCCAAGAACCAATGTCACCGCTACAAGAATAAAGTACATCAGAAGTGGATTCCAAAATCCTTGATGGTGACGTAACCAAAACAAGCTTCCTCATACGTGGCTCCTATATAGGAAGAAAAGACTCAGCAAAGAAGAACACAACCATGTCAATGGCTAACAACACTCCAATAAATTGGCTAGAAAAGTCCTCCCAAAAACAACAATATAAGAGCAAACAAATAGTAACTTTCCATAACTAGCCAAACCACAAAGGAAAAGTGCCATAATTCAACCTTGTTGAGGATAGTATTGACAATGATGATTCTTTTGACATCCCCAACCAGAAACTCATGCCATCACCATCACTAGCAGCTTCTGTAACAACCAAGGGGACGCCAAAAGCAAAGAACAACAAGTTAGAGTCAAAAGTTTGAAAAATATGGATACTAAAGACCCAACTTGGCCAAAATCAGGTATGGATCAAGAAGATGAAGATCTCTGATGAAAAATCACAAGATCCAACACCACAAGGAAAACACTCAAAATCTGCAAGAAGGGCTAAGAAAATCACAAAGTTACAAGCTTTTGCAAATCAAATTTGGGTTCCAAAGAAGTTGATTCAAGCACAAAGAGGTCAGGAATTTATTTGGGTTCCGAAATGGTTACAGTATCAACTCCCAAAGTCTGAATTCCGACCCCAACCAAGCATACAAGGGATGAAGCAAAGACCGCTGCTGACTCACACAAAGACAAGGTGGATCCCAAAGAAGCCTCTTCAAACACAAATGAAGCAGGGACAAGTATGGGTTCCCAAATGAGCAACATCAACAAAACAACTAGTAATCACGAAGAAGTGGGTCCCAAAAGAAACCAATAAAACTATTGTTGCCACATCGTCGCTTGAATTCTTTCAATTCCTCCTACGGTTACAATACAGTTAGAAGAGAGCTCACTTCAAGCCAGAACCCACTATTGAGGATCAATTCCAAATACAACAACCAACAACAAGGCTAAAATGGATTCCAAAGAAGCATCAAACAGACAAGTAAGCCTTCAAAAAATCTCTACAACCTTCAATCAAGCAAACGATACTGAACTTCAAAGACCATCACATCGCTCATAATAGGAAGCCTAGCCAGCAAATTGCTTATACCCACATCTTGCACAACATAATTTTTTTCCATGCATTGACTATGTATGCATAATAGGGCTACATTACAAGGCCTCCATAGGCACAATTTTTTTGGAGTGCAACCTGGTCTAAGGAAGCTGAAGGTTTAGCCATACAATTTCTACAGAATCCTTACAAAGTTGTCATTGGTTCACAAGATCTGAAAGCCAATCATTCAATTCTACAGATTGTAGAAGTTGTTTCTGAGAATGAGAAATACTCAAAATTGACAGCTTTACTGGAGCAAGTATGGATGGAGATTTATCTATCCATGATGATAAGAGCCAAGCTAAACAAGATTGGGTTCCTTTTGAATTTGATCTGGCAATGACCCTATAATGACAGAAATAGATGTTACAACTTGGGGCTTGGATGTGAAGGACATAAATTTTGTCACCAATTATGATTCTCATGGATCAAAGTTCTTGTTGTGGTTTGACAAAAGTACAAGCAGTGGTGCACAAGAAAGCAAAACGACAACAAAGACCACACCGATATTGACAATCATGCCATGTCGGGGATGACATGAATTCGGAGGGGGGGAGTGTTGACCTCATGGGTCACCAACACGACATAACTCAACAAAGCCTTATTCTCTGAGAGTTATGAAATGATGCAGATTATGGTTATAAACATCATTTGTAATGAGTAGCTAGTCTAGTTGAGGAAGCCAGGGTGCAATAGCACTTCCAGATTGTAAATACAAAGCCATTTGACCCATTGAACTCTGTTTTAGGTTTAACCTATGGTAGCCTTAATATATAAGGTACCTAGGTCATTTTGTAAAAAGAACTTTATCATAATCTAGTTTTGAGCTTCCGTCGTCTGTGTGTGTGTGTGTGTGTGTGTGTGTGAGAGAGAGAGAGAGAGAGAGAGAGATTCATCTTGGCGCTACTTTCTGCTCACTCATCGCATTGGAGATTCGATTGCACCATTGCGATAGGCTTGGAGAGAGCTACGCATCAACACCGAGCATTCCACGTGAGCCCGAGCACACACGCTAATGCATCTACGAGCTATTTATGGTCGTAAGCCTATCAAACTATGTCTGTTTTTTTCATGCAAGTAGTCATTAGAATCGTGGTGACATAAGCTACGCGTAGGTACTCATAGATTTCAATTTTGGGCACTTTCAAAATGTTGCTCTGTCTTCATATGCGTTTTCTGCAGATGAGTCTAGAGTGAGGGTTTTGAGTATAGAGGTTTTGGGACAAGTGTATCCTAATGAAGGGATGGTGTTCCTTAAGTTTCATACGATTATGGTTTGATTTGGTGAGTTTCCTTATGTTTGGGTGTATGTGGGTTGAGTGGTGTAGTTGAGAGCAGTGAGATTTTTTATTGGGGTTTAGTTGGCCTTCTAGAGTGTTGTATGTGTGGGATGATCTTAACATGACAAACTAAAGAGATTGCCTCTGTGCACCTATCATGTCATCTGTGTAGTGTTGCATGCACTTTATAGGTGGTGTGATTCGCTCCCGCAATAAGGGCATGCAAGAAATGAGATTAAAAATGGGCGGCTTGAAGAGAAAGGGCAACCTTACGAGCATAACTCCCAAAGTAAAGAAGGCTTCGTGCATAGATGTGTATGGTTTGATAGCACAAATAATGGTAGAAGAGATTGTGATAGCTCCAAAGATGCTTTGAAGAGAAATATTGTCTTCTTCAAGGATGGCAAGTTTCATTCAAGGGAAATATATATGCCATTGGGAAAGAAAATTGGAAAATGAGGTATGCAGAAGTAAGTGGAGGATATGGCAACCACTCATTCCATCTTTGCAATGGACACCGCTACCTAAGGGGCAAAGATAGAGCCCATTCCAAAGAAAGGATCAAAGCTTGTTGAGAATGGTTTTGATGAGCTAATGGATTGTGGCCATATTCAGCGGCATCAACCAAGGAAGGAAAGGTAACTGAAGAGGTGCTACAAACATCAAGTTGGTGATTGCATACTCCATGCAACAAGTTGGGATGATCCTATGAACTCACTATTAGTGCATTCTTATCTTGCCAAATTTCACAAGAATGAAGCGATTGTAGAAGAGAAGTGCATGCGAGAAAGTGGGGATGAAGTGCCCTCAAATTCAAAGAGGGTTACAAGAACTAGAGGAAAAAAGGATACATGAAGCTCTCCCTTTCACGAGGGTTCACCACAAGTGCCTCCTTCTCTTGAGGTTCCTATGGAGTAAGCATCAATTGGAAAGAAGAAAGAGCACATAAAATCAAAAGCAAGAAGAGCACAGAAATCAAAAGCTAAAGGCCTTGTTTATATATTAGAACCCGACATTGAGGGTTCTACTAACTTGGAGAAGGTTTTGGGATGAACAATAAGGTTGAGTTCACTTTGGGTGATGCCAAGAGTGAGTTCCATGAGAAGATTGTAGATATCATGAAGAGGAAGAGGTAGACTCTCATTGAGTCTATTTCTCCACAATCAAAGGGTAAAGGGGAGACATACATACAAGAGAGGAATGTGATGACACTATGGTAGGATGCTACCAATCTCTTAAAAGATTAAAAAATGTCAAATTTATGGAGGATAATGATGAAGATGAATCTATTCATCACGAAAGCTACCATTGCAAAAGTCATCGGGCAAGAGCTACAACTAAACCTTTAGTTAAGGTAGGTGATCTTGGGGAGCCATATGTTGCATTGATTGATCATGGTTCTAAAATTAGTCTCATGTCAAAGAGCCTATACATGAAGATCAAGTGGTGAATAGACACATATCACGGTTGGATGATTAGAGCTACAAAAAAACTCATCAAGAGTTCTATATGGGCTTGCCATTTAAATTGAGAAGGTGACCATCGGCAATGTGAAAGATGAGCAAAAATTGTTTGTGCAGGAGATGTCTACTTATCATCCTTGGGTAGCCATACATCACAACCATTATTCGTATGGAAACAAAGGTCTTGGATGACGGTTTTACTTATGCCATATAAAAAGAAGAGATGGGCAGCAAACTCTTCAGCCCTTATCTGTGTGTGTGAATCATGAGAAGAATTGTGATAGCCTTTGAGAGTATCCTTTACTAATGACAAACAAAGAGCTTAGGGACTACATTATGATGATGGGTTTTGGCCATGTATTATTGTAAAGCAAGATTGCAATGGTATATGAATAGAATTAGGTTCTTGCTTGACCCGAATGGATAATAAGTTTTTTCTATAGGTTTTCAAGCGTTAACAGAGCATGGTTTAGTATGTTTCATAAAGCTTGAGGATATGAAAGGAAGTGAATCCATGTATATAATGTACAAAAAGAAATAAGAAAAGTGGGTTTTATTTATTGAATGTATTTTAGGTTTCTTATGTAGATTCTAGCTTGAGGCTACAACGGACTCCGGTAAACAAGATGAAAGCCAAGTTGCGAAAGTGTGCTCAAATCCAAATGTGTGGAGTGATTGAGGCATTTGAAAATGAGGAGGGTTTCAATGTTAACGAAGGACCAAAAGTGTAGGTAGAGACCAAGTACAAAACTAAGGCAAAAAAAGTAAGATTGGTGGCCTTACCTTTACCATCAAATTTTAGGGAGAAGCTAGAACAAGCTTCTTTGCAACCAAATTTTAGGGATCCAAAAATAATTGGACACAAGCTCACAATGGAATCTCTAAAAGAACTAAAGGTTGGATGAGGGTAGTTTTAACACAAGAAGAGAAGTGCTAGTTTAAGGAAATGCTTCCAAGACATGGTAAGGATTTAGCTTTTCAACCCCATGAGATAGGGTGTGATGATCCTAGAGTTGTTGCACCTTGGTGATCTTCACTATACCTCATGTACCTTGGAATTTGCATCCAATTATGGTTCCAAAGCACATTTGTCAAAGTTGATAATGCTACTCAATGAGAATATTAGCATGGGTATTTTGGAGCCTTCTTGTGCACCATAGTAAAAAAGGTGGTCCATTGTTCCTAAGAAGAATGGAGATTTGCATTTCATACAAGTCATGCAGCCCTTAATCAAGGTTAACTATCAAGAATATGGGTATTGTTGGAGTTTTGGCATCTCTAGAAAGTATTTTTGAACGTGATGTGTTCATAGTTCACAAATGGGGATTCTTAGACGTAGTGTGGTCTACATTTCAATTTTCTAAAAGGCAACCGATACTCAAGATGTCATTCTTCTAAGGTACAAAGTTGAGGGTAGAAAATCCGATGTGTATCCAACAAGGAGCTGTTGTTGGGGTGTCCATGGTGGCTTCTTCATCGACTTGGTCTCACTATCGTCCACTATGAGCTGCAGAGAGGGTGTTGGAGTTTTGGCATCTCAAGTAAACTGCCCAATGTGGTCTCATTATTTAGTTTGACTTTTGGGCATTTATTTTACATATTTGTCAAAGTCTGGGTAGGGCAATGCATTGAGGTTGCTATATAAGCAAGCCTCAGCCCCCATTGTATTATCATCAATTCATTGCCAAGGTTGGTTGGTTCAGGAGTCTCTCTCTCTCTCTCTCTCTCTCTCTCTCTCTCTCTCTCTCTCTCTCTCTCTCTCGTGCTTTCTCCCCTTGGTCTCTACGCTTCCGCATCGTCGACTTTGATAAGTATATGACAAATTGTGGATGAATTTATACAAACATTTGCAAGAAGATAAATTTACTCAATAGGAGATCTCTACTTAGAATATGATAAATTTTAGCTAGCTATTGAAAGTAGAAATTTGACAAGCATGAAAATTTCTTTGAGATTGGTAAGGATGTGTACCGTACCTCAGAAAGCAACTAATTTAGTAGCACATATGATAAATGGGATGAATCACGTTCTTTGGGACTTTATACCTCAAATCACAATGCCATTTCTTAATGATATACCAACAAAGGATGCAAATAAAAAGACAAAGATGAAGCTACAGATTTGAGGGGGTGCTGCAAATTTGTTGCATACCATATTGAAGGTTGTAAGAAACTTTTATCAAGGTTGAAATAAGTCAATCTTACCTTGCCATGGCAAAAGTTTATATTTGGAGAGATTGAAGTTATAATTCTAGGGAACATGTGCAGTCCTTATGTTAGAAGTCCTTGTCCAACGAAGGTAAATGCAATCAAAAACATAAAAGAAACATGTACAACAATAGCTGAAGTGGGTGCATGAATCTTCTATCTTATTTGGATACCCTACAATTGTTGAGAAGGAATCTATCATTTCAATGCAAAGAAGAGCACACAAAAGCCACGAGAAAGTTAAAGAAGCTACTTCTTTCATCACCAGCCTTCAGGAAGGTAGATTATGCATGTGAAACACCTATTCTTGTGATAGTGGATGGAAATTCCTACAAGGTTCGGATGGAAAATATGAAATGAAATAGATACATGGTTAGATTTGGGGCTAAGGTTCTGACTTCTTGCCAATAATATTAAAGAGGGAATTGTGGGGAGTTGTTACATAATTGAGTGTGATAAGGAGTACTTGATAAGGACATCAATGATCATGGAAATTGACTGTTTCCCTCTTTTTGGAATGATTACAAATTGTTCAACTCTTGACATTTCTATGATTCAGTGGATTGCCCACATCAAGTCTTTAAATATCAAGCTCAAGCATATTGTGCATGAGAGGAAAATCCAATGTAGATATGCTATCTAGGGCAACATATGAAGATGAATAGAATATGGTTATCGAGGGAGATGATGTAGGTACAAAATTTTACACTATTGCTTATGCTAAGTGTGATCAAATGTGTTTGGAAACTTCACTTGTTCCATTCAAAGAGGAGATGTAGAAAGGTGGATGGTTGCTTATTGGGTGGTTCTTGAGTACTTTACAAAGACAAGAAGAGTGGTAAAAACAAAAATTTTAGAGGATAATAAGAAATGCATGTCATAATAATCAATATCTAATTCTCCTAAATGATTTTCTCATATTAAACTGATCATTTAATGTGGGGAAGTGCCAGGGGAGAAAAAGCTAGAATATTGGTCAAGCTAGCAGACCGGCCACAGTAGGGATCCAAAGGAGGGAAAATAGGGATCCAAAAGGGGGGCCATCTGCAAAAGATCCATGTGCAACAATGGGCTAAAAAGACCCTAAGGTTCATACCATTAAGACTTCCAAAATGCTAAGGTGCCAAAATTCAAAGGTTATGTCCAAAGGTCAACCCTAGGGAAATTGGATGCTTTGTGTGTGACCAAAAAAGTCTTTGAATATCCCTACATAGGAGGGGGCGAGCCTAGCAAGTAGTTGATGAGAGAGAAGGCCACACACACACACACAAGCTCCCTTTACACAAAGGGAATGAGGGACACATGTCAGCTCCCTAGGCCAGATGCCCACAAGGTGTACCCAATTCCTATTGGATGACCCTTGAAGTGGACCAATGAGAATTATGCTAGAGTAAATTTAGCCTAATTAATTTTAAAACACTTAATAAAAAGAACCAATGAAAATTAAGTCTCCTGGATGATTATTGGACAGCCTGTGAAGGGGTCCAATAGGAATTGAGCAGCCCAATGGGCTACTTAATTCCTATATGGTCAGAATGGGGAAAGGTCCAATGGGGATTTAATTCATTTAAATCAATTAAGTTTAATTGATTAAGCTCTCACAAAAGGGGAAAGGGGGACACATGTCAGAAGGCTATCACTTATGCTGCTTAATAGCCATTGGCTTAACTTGGGGAGGTCCAATGGGGAGCCTGCAAGAGCAAATAGCAAGAGGGCTCGCCCAAGAGAGAGAGGGGGCTGATTTTTGCAAGGCATTATCACACACACAATCACACAATCTCATGTGTGAAGAAAGAGAAGACTATATCTTCCCAAGCTTTAATGGAGAGCTCATCACCTACTCCAAGCTTGTGAGATAGAAGCCTACATCGACACACTCTTGGCTTGTGGATGCAAATCCAACCAAGAGCCAAGCTTCAATGCATGCTCATATCCTCTACCAAGCTAATTACTAAGCTAAAGCTATGCTAATATGAGTGATTCTGTGAGGAGATATACATCTTTCTCGTAAGATACTCCTTCTTCCTCTCAATCGACTCTCATACCCTGCTAGCTCTCACCATCTTCGAAGGTGTGTGAGGTCTTGGGTCTGAGAACGGGGATAATTAAAGTTGTGTTTACTAAGTGTTTTTCTTAGTGCATGAAGCTTTCATCTTCATTGCACTAGCTAGTCTTGAAGGAACACAAAGAATTGTATTGTACAATGTCTCTCTTGATGGGAGAAACCATAATACAAAGCCTTTTGGAGGGGGGACCGACTCCATGCAAATCCGGTCCTCAACTGTTGTCAATAGCTTAATTTCTCTCTTTTTTGAAAGTATTGTTGATGCTATCTAACTAGGTGTTATGTTTTTTGTTGCTCTCTCCACCCAAGCACTCTTGTAATTCTCATTAGGAATCTATTCTAATGAAATGCCCACTATGTTCATGCTAATTTCCGCTACACATAAGTTTTTCGACCATTAAATGTTACAATGCATGTGTGTACTTTTTGAAGAGTGGATACTTGTGGAAGCATCCAAAATAAAGGGGTGGATTTCCTCATAGTGTAGTGCCGATAAGGGCACTCAAATGAAGCTTATATGGGAGTTTCATGAGAGTGTATGGGTTGGTACTCCGAGTGTATGGGCAATTTGTCGAACTAAAAGAATGGTATTGGTAGAAAGGCATGTATAAAGAGGTACCTCAACAAGTGGAATCTTGTGTGACCTATCAGATGTATTCAAATGTAAGGCATCGTGGCACCCTACGAACCCATTAGCCATGAATTACAAATGGGTGGTAGATTTGGTAATTATGCCTTTGGGATTATGGCATATGAGATACATAGTTCTTGCAAGAGAAGATTTGTCAAACCAAGTGGAAGTTCATGCATTAAGGACAAAATCTACAAAGGCAATATGCAAGTTTCTTTTGGAAGATGTAATTTGCCGTTATGATTGTGTTGGGAAAATAACAACAGATAGGGGTAAGTTGCATGTTGAGGAAGCTAGGGAGTTCTTCTCTATGTTGGGTATCAAACTTGCTCTCAATACTACAAAGAATGGTAAGTCTAAGCGTGGGCATTCTCCAATCATTAAAGCTTTGGCTAAGGTTTGCAAAGGTAAACTTGAGAGTGGTCGAGGTTATGACCTAATGCTTCATGTGTTGATCGTACAATTCATAGCTTAGTCATTGGTTATATGCCTATTGAGTTAATATATGGTCAGAAACCTATAATGCCAATTGAGGACATGGAATGCTTTGTCTTAGATGAATGACATGAGTAGACCTTCTTGCTTTATGCATACAAAAACTAGAAAGAAGGCATGAAGACATTGATATTATAGTAACACAATTAAAATATTCAAGGCTAAACAATAAAGATAGGTTTTATAAGAGCCATAGGCTTAGACCAAAAGATAACGAGGGAGGTGAGTGGGTGTTGGTGTATGAGAATAGTCTTGATATTAACAACAATAAGGAAGCTTGTAAAGAGATGCTTTGGTCTTTTTGTTGTTAAGCATGTGCATGGGAATGCAACTTATACTTTGCCTGAGTTAGATAGAGTAGAAATGGATTCCCATTGTAGGAAAAGGATGTTGATCCATTTGATGCACAAGCAAGTCATGAAGGTGATGGATCTGAACGTGCACAAAGTAAGCATGGTAGTGAAGATATGATGTTTGATCATGAGTTTTGATGCTTAACAAAGAGTATTGTGGTATCAAAGGATGTGAATGTTCAGAGGGGGTGGATGTCATACCATGGCAAATACATAATGTGAAATTAAAATGTTCACGTCGCTTTTATGCTTTTCGATATGTGGGAGCAAATGCTGCAATGTACATAGTGTCATGAGTGTCAAAATAGTTGCCACAATTGCAATCGTGTACATACCTTATTGGGGACCCGAAGCCCTAGATGTGGCACTATTGTGTGTTTTCTCAATTTAGAACATGCCTACTTTGTTTTAATAATGTACATATGGCAAGTGCATCGTGGTGGCACACCCGTTTTGCATAAAAACCTCAATGCAGGTGCACACTATCCAAAAATAGTAGTTGGCATGTGCAAACATCAATGATTTGATTAGAGGTTATGAAAAGTGGAATAATGATGTTCAACATGAAAATCGACCTCTAGGAAATTTTCTCCAATTCAGGGTTTTTTCCCAACTCCTTTTGACATTTTACGATCTAAATAGGTAATTTTTGGGCTAAAAATGGCCAAAGAAGGCAATAAAATAGCATAAAAATACCCACTTAGAGTCAAAAATGGATAAAATGCAAGGGATGTCATGGTGCCATGACAACCCAAGCTAGGGGTGTGCTTATTGAGTTTAGATATCAACACATCTTCCCTCTTTGAAGAAGAATACACATGGTTCTTCTATGGTGCACTAATGCAATCTTGCTTAGCTTTGACCTTGTTCTCGAGCATGTGAGGGTGTACCAAATAGGGTTTCCTCTCATCAAATAGGCGTGTGTGCTTGTCTATGGAGGTGCTTAAGCTTCCATGAAATTGCAATAGTTGAATTGAGAGAAGAATTAGGGTTTTCTTCAGGGCAAACATGCACTATGTCCATGCAATTGAGATTGAGGCTACATGAAATCATTACACACATATCATTGAGTTGTTCTTGGCCCTGTGTGTGATTGGAGCTTCCATAGTTGAACTGCACTTTTACTTCTTTGATTTTCTCTTTTGATTGAGTGGTTTTTGTAATCGATTAAGCCAAGAGGCCTACGCCTTCTCGGATGTACCGCGAACTTTTTGACAACGTGCAAAGAGCAAAAGAAGGCAGCTTAACAAACACCGCAAGAGAAAATGCCATAGCCATGGAGCCCAATTTGAAATATATAGAAAGACTATATAAGACTATATTGTGGATAATCAAGCTATAGAATGAATAATTTGACATTAAAAGGCTCAAGAGCATGGAATATAGCACAAAAAATAAAAAATCTTTTATTATATTGCCAAATATGAGGAGTCGATCAACCTCACTTCTGTTACATTTTTGTCTTGGTCTCCTTGATCAACTCTTCATGCTAATATTTGATCTAAACTCTAGCTCTTGGTCTTTATGCTCTTTTGATTGTGGGGTGTTTATACACCCACGCAACATCCCATCCACAATGTGTGCTTATATCTCACAAAGCACAAAATTAAAGCTGTCACTTAAGCAAATTCTTAGCCTAACCTTCAAAAGTTCAAAACTTCAAGCACAACTGCATTTAGTTTTGCACGGGTGGTTTTTAAACACTCCAATTTAAAAAAAAAAGAGCAGGGAGACTACGAAGCACAGAAGGAAAGCCCCATTCTCAATACTATGGTTTGTGAACGAGTCGGGGTGGGCTTTGCAGAAGAGCAGCGATGGCTTTCTAGGCCACACACATCCTTCATTGCTAGGGTTCTACTCAAGTTTCAAAATTAGGGTTTCGCTCTTGCTTCTGCCTACGTTAAAAGGTACATCCTTCGCTATTTTTGTGTTTTCTCGAGAAATAACCCTAGAAATCAGCTCAGTGAACTATGATCAACTTTACCACATATGTTGCCTATTTTTTCCTGCAAAAAATGGTGTGCACCTTTCACGAGAAAGATCAGGGTGGCCTCATTCAAGCCTCTACGATAGGATTTCACCATTTTCCAACACTGGGCAGTACAACATTAAACACATCCAATTTCACCTCTATTGCATTAATTATTGAGAATGATTAACTAGGAGCTACGTTTTAATACGTCTTTATATTGAATGCTACGCAATGTTCGATTCTCATAAATATTTTGAATTTTCATACTCACCAAAATTGCAGGATAGGGGTTGCCTGCAATTAGGAGATGACCGTGCCTTTCTTTTTTGCTGCTAAACGCCAGGTTCCATGGCATCGAGATTAGTTGTAGAAGCAAACAATCTGCACATATATTGCAGAACTAGAATCTACAAAAAACTCTCACGTCTAACTATAAGTGGATTAATCAGCAAACTCGACAAGTACTATATAATCTTTTACACTTTTATACAGACCTTGATTTCTTTTGCCATTGATTGTGGAATCTTATGGCATTATCACCTTCTATTAGCTCTTTCTTTCTATGTATCAATGTGATATGCAATGATATCGACTGAACGCGCGAAGCAGAGGGTACCGATAGGTGTGCGTTGTGATGTAGTGGAGGATTGGGGCAAGAAGCAAGAGGCAAGAGTGCACAGAGAGCTAGCACTGGCAATCGAAAGCACAGAGAGAGAGAGAGAGAGAGAGAGAGAGAGAGAGAGAGAGTACGATTTGGGGAAAACTCAATGATGGAGTTTTTGGGCTTTTCCACTTTTATTATAAGTGACTTAAAAAATTGTGTCCAAGTTCAATGTGAACCTACATTGAACCTGGACAAAGCATAAAAATATACAATAGAGGTCATTTAGGGCCTTTAACCCAACAACCTCCCACTTAAAGGCATAAATGATGCCTTTAAATTAACCAACTCCCACCAGCTGTATGTAATACTGATGTTGAGCCTTAGCAAGACTCTTGGTGAGAACATCTGTAGGGTTTATCCTGTGTATGGATCTTAGTCAAGGTGACTAGACCATCCTCCAATACCTGACGTATGAAGTGGTACCGCACATCTATGTGTTTGGTACGCGCATGAAACATGGCATTTTTGGCTAAGTAGACAGCACTCTGGCTATCACAACCCAACACGGGTGTATGAGCAGGCATGCCAAATTCTTTTGCAAGTCTGCCCAACCAAATGGCCTCCTTTGAAGCCTCTGTGGCTAAAATATATTCAACCTCAGTAGTACTCAATGCCACAATTTTTTGCAACCTAGAACACCAAGAGACTGCACCACCAGCAATGGCAAATATATATCCACTGGTAGATTTCCTGGTATCCATGTCACCTGCCATGTCTGCATCACAATATCCCTGCAGCTTTAAGTCACTTTTGCCATATCAAATACACATTGATTGTGTACGTTTCAAATATCTCATGCATCTGACAGCCTCGTCTCTCTACACTTCTCATCATACCAATTGTTGTGAGCCATGCTCCCAGATCGTCTACGTGTAGGCTGGCTGTGGGGATATGCCTCTGATGCTGTATCATGTAGCGTCTCTGTCAGAATCTGGGTGAGCTTATCTAGTGATCGTCCTAGCTCCCGAGAGCTTAGTTGCATGTATATCTCATCAGTGTACACGTGATCCGTCTCCCTCGTGAAGATATACCAAGTATGTGCGGAGGCCTCTCCCAATGGAGCTGTGTTGAACTGGAACGATAGAGTGAAAGACAAGATACCATGACCAACTGCTACCCCAACTGGCCTAGTTCCCACCACGAAATCCTGAAAGGAAGGAATGAGTCCTGGTGGAGCCATACATAATCCACTGTACTAGCGCCATGCCGATGTGGAAAGCATGTAAAACCACCAGCTGCTCTGCAGGGAATCTCTGTAGGACATTCAAAATGGCCAATCCATGTGCAGTCCCTGTATCAATCAAGTATCTGCCATACTCAATGTGCTCCTCATCCTGTGATAATCTAGACAAGCCCATTTCTATAGTATCAAGCTCTCGCATCAACTCCTCTAAGGTATCATAGAATATTGTCTGGTGATGGGCAGCCCTAGGGTTGAAATCCCCCAAGATAATAATGTCGCCATCTATGGAAAACACCCGTATATCATCATTTAAAATAGAGAAGGGGGACTATCCTTTAGGTGATGCATATACTGACGTATTAGGAGGGAAATAGCAAATAGCAATGTAGAGATATCTACCTGTCTCTTCCTTCAGTCTCACCCACATGTACCTAGCATGCTCATCCCTCCGAGCTATACGTATCAGAGATTGTAGCTCACTCCTTGAATAAGACTACCACTCCTCCTAAACCTCGTCCTCTGCGCTCTGATCGAGTCTCCTGTCGCAAGTTATCTCCCATATGTATCCGCTCACATGGGGCATGGATTGACCCGGGGCCTGATGCGTCTCAGAGTAGAAAATGACTTCTCTCCCTGTGAAACTATCCTCAAAGGCCCCTACATCAAGGCACAAAGATCCATTACAATTCCATGTAGCCACTCTGAGTGTGGTCCTACAGGTTTGGCACCATCATGCGGAGCGCTTCTCCAGAATAACCACTCGTCCATCCCTGTATAAGAAGGCGACTTTCCCCTTGTCTCGAGCTGTCATTATCTCAGGCATAACTTCTTTCATATGAGAAAGTTGTCTGAGTGTGAGGTCATGTCCAAGGAATATGCCTGTTTTCTTTAGTGTAGGACGCTTCTTCAAGAAGTCCTTCTTTGCCTCCATTGATGGGAAGTGCATGATTAGAGCTCTTTCTTTTGAAGTCTCCCCATTTGCTTTCGTCTTCTTCCCTACCCTCCATGCCTTTGTATGTGTAGCCTTACTACCCATCATGCGGAGAAGTTCTTTGACTTCCCCTTTCACATCATCTCGGTTTTTTAGACCGGTTTTTCGTAAGTGCAAAGCTCTAGTCTTCCTTCGCTGCTCTTCTTCTAAAGTCATGTTGATGATTGTAGGAGTGGGGATAGATGTGGTTTCTTTCCCTTTCCCTTTCTTAGCGACTTCTATCCATTTCTCGGCCTCATTTGCCTTCTTCTGTGTCTTCGTGATTACATCCACCCACGAAGACGTCTTTGCCCCATTCTGTTTCTCTTCCTCTTTGATCATCCGTACTTGTTCCTTCATGACATTGATTTCCTCTATCACCGAGGGCTGGAATTCACCTTCCTCTAGTCCATTGCTTGCTCTATCAGCAAGCTCTTGCTTGAGGGCTGATACCTCTTCTTTGAGTGCTTGTATCTCTACGTGGAGGTCCTCTTTCTCCTCCTTCCATTGCGTGCCTTTGTTGAGGAACATTTGGAGAAGATTGGCCTTCTCCTTCCACCATCTCTGCTTTCCATTCCTTCATCTCCCTTTCCACTCGTGTTATCCGCTTGTTTGTAAGCATGAAGGTCGCCTTCATACGGGACTTGCAAACTGGTGAAGTGCTCACAACCTCCATCGTAACGGTCCCTGTTGCGTAGGCCCTCAGTTCAGCTCGTGTTTAGTAACACTGCTGAGTACTGATGGGGTTCTACTGCTCCAACCCACACTGGCTAAAACGTGATGGCGACATGTTGTGCAAAATGTCCCAGGTTTGCTGCAAATAGACCAATCTTGTTCGCGACCTGCTGCGCAAACTGTCCCAGGTCTGTTGCAAAGCCTCGTACACCACTCACACTATCCAGCGTGTGTTGCTTGCTTCGCTCAGCACATGCTGCTTGCTCTGCCCCACATGCGCTACCTGCTATACACTCCAACAGTTCAACGCGCAAACAAGTCGATGGTGCTGTGGAATTGCGTGTATTGACGATACGACTGAATACTGATAATGGTGGTGCTGACGGGCTGAAGGTGCTGAACTGCTGAAGTACTATAGGATGTGTGTTGAATGGGCTGAATGTGAGGATCCGATGGAAGGTTGAATACTGAATGTAATGAGGGTTGAATGCTGAATGGCTGAATATGACGAGGTGCTAGAGACGTACTGCGATGAAGTCTTGTTGAAGGGCTGAATACATTGCTGAATATTGAACAACTGAATTCTGATGCTGTGATGATAGCCTGCCGCTAGCGAAGACCCTCAAAAACTGATCGCTGGATGGAGAGAGAGAGAGAGAGAGAGAGAGAGAGAGAGAGAGAGAGAGAGAGAGAGAGAGAGGACCCTATGCCTCAAGCAAGGCCCTTGCTTATGGTTAAATTAAGTCAATGTACCATAGTACTTCACCTAATCGCTTTGAGAAAATCCACGTACAACAGTTTGGTTTTCCCTACGCATTGTCCCCTTCAGGACTAGAAAAATACATTTTTCCTAACTGAAGAAAATAAGGGCAAACTTGGAATACTATCGGTTTTGAGGTCAAAATTTGAAGCTTTTGTCGGTAAAACTTGTGAAAATTGGCCGGTTTCTCAAAATTAACCGGGATTTTATGATTTTAGCCAGGTTAAAATACACTGTACCCCGGTTTTTTTCTAACACTGGACTTCCCTTCTGCCCGAAACCAACACAGGCATGTGGAATATTGCGCGCTGCCCTCTACTGTGATGATGATGCGGGCTGCCCCTTAACGCTGGAAAACAGCACGTTGAGAGAAGGAGGTGGGCAGCGAGGTAGGATGGGGAGGGGCATCAGGCAAGGAGGGTTCAGCGAGAGAGGGGAGGGGCAATGGGCAGGGAGGGGCTGAGCGAGAGAGGGGGTGGGCAACGGCCAGGGAGGGGCCCACAGAGAGAATATAACACAGCACAGAGAGAGAGAGAGAGAGAGAGAGAGAGAGAGAGAGAGAGAGAGAGAGAGAGAGAGAGATATTGATTGACCAACTTGTTTACAGCATTCACCGTAGACATAGCAACAATAGGCACTGGTGTAGGCCGTGGGCCTGACATTACAGTCGATGCATAGTGAGATTCCATGGGCGCAGGAATTGCTGCCGTGGCTGGAATAGAAAACGAGTCATCATCTCACCGGGTTGACATAGAGGAGGCTCAAGCAGAGCTTAGGTATTGTGTCTGTTTTAAAACTCTTGATATCATACTGACATTGCCTAGGATAGTCAGATCATATGAAAGTTTTGAGCTACATACAGGCAAGAGCTCACTGGTCGAAACGAACGGCGGAGAGAGTTAGAGTTTTTGGAGAAGGTATGCCTAGCTCCCTTTTCATATCCGTCAAGATGTTGGTTGGCTCACTGTTCTATTAGTGACTGAAAGCATCTGTGGATTTTTTTCATCGTGCAGGGAGGTGATCCTTTGGAATTCAAATTTGGAGAACCTTTGCCTGGTCTATGGTCTTTGACTCCAACAGATCCAGTTGTGAAGAACATCTTTTCCAGGTCCATAATATTGTTTAGCTTGAGCATGTTTTGGAATTGTTGGATACCTCTGTTGGTGTCAGGGGATCGAAGCATATTTTGGCTTCTGGACATGATATGCATAGCACTTGACACTTGATCTGAATCGGTTTTCAGTGATGGGAGAGGTGATACCAAGGATAGAAGACAGGAGAATTCAGACATTCAAGAGGATGGTTCAGATTCAAAGAGAGCACGAGGTTCAAGTGGGAAGTTTTGTTATCAGGACGTCAGTGCTACGTCAATCAGTGTTGAGAGGACGCTTCCTGATGCTCTTCCTGCAACTGTCAGCTCTTCAGTTGAGCATGACAAGAAAGATCAACCAAAGAAAGAATTGGATGCTTGCAAGAGCAACAAGGTGCCTGTGAAGGGTCAATATGCAAGAAGAAACAGACAACGGAGTAATCGTTTCAGCAATGGGTTGTCTGCTCCACGTGAAGTGGGAAAGATTGAAACAGAAGGTGGATCTATTAGCTCTTTCACAGTTGCTACTGACGCTGAAGTTAAGGATGTCAGTAAGGATATAGCCGTGCAGGCTGTCACAATTGATGAAGCTGCTCCACAAACAAGGGGCAAAGATGCAGAAGTGGCTGTTGTCAAAGGGCAGGAAAGGGTGTCTACAACTCTTGACAGACGAGAGGCTGCTACAACACTGCAGGCCTCTTCAACTCATGAGGATGCCATTGAATCACTCGCTTCTGGGACTCTAGGGCTTGAAAATGCAAAGGAAGCAAGTACAACAGAACAGGATGAAGGTCCAAATTTTTTGGACCGGTTCCCTTCCGTAGGAACTGAAGCTGGGAGGGACATGTCATCCTCACTCCTTGCATCCAGCGGGGGAGAGGATCTCTTACTTTCAGCTCAACATGATGCAGAGGCCAAGATAACCACAGTCATGGAGTCATCTCAAAATTGTTCGTCTCCAGTCACGAAGGAGGATAAAATAGTTGTTATAGAGAGAAGTTTAAACACTGAAGTAGCGACAGGTCAATCAGAAGTTATTTCTTCAAGCTCTGATGAAGCCAAAGTAAGGACGAAGGAGCCATTACTTCATAAACAGGCTTCACCAGCCAAGCATGTGGATGTGATCACAACATTGCCAGTATCTGAGTCCATAAAGACAGGTAATACTGAGGATAATACAGTTGTTGAGTCTGTCTGCCCAGGAGTTCAGTTGAGATCTGATACACGTATTTCAGACAAGGCTATTCACGCTAAAGGTGAAAATCTACTGGAAAAAGGCGTTCCTTTGGAGAAGGAGATCAATAGTAGTGATTCTTATGGTCAAACTCAACTACCCAAAGAAATCAAAGTGAAGGTTGAGGATGAAGCACCAAGCCACTCCAGAATCTTACCCATGAATGTTTCAAGTTCTCAAGAGTTAGCCCCACTGCAGCCACAACATAGGGCTGATAACAGCTTGAATGCTGCTGGCGCTGGAGCTATGCTGGATGACAAGTTGCCAGCTTCATCATTGCCTGAGGAGAAAACAGACCTGAATGTAGGTGACGGCATAAAAACTCCCTCTGGTCCTACTTCTCAAAACGCTGACAAAACTTTAGCCGTGATAGAGGCTGAGGGTTGCCAGGTAGGAGAGTACCTCTGAATAAGGTAAATGGCATGCTTTTTTTTTGAATTCACATTTTTTGATACTTTGCATCATAACATACAGCAGGATCCTGTGGGAGACAGTGCCGATAGGTCCAAGGAAAAGAATTTCCACCAGGAAACACCACGAAAATGTTCACATTGGGATTTTGTTCTACAGGAAATGGCGTGGCTAGCCAATGATTTTATGCAGGTATTATTCAATCTTGCAGTCACTGTAAACTGCATTGGTGTTTGTCCTGGTCAGGCCAATGGCTGTTTGTGCTAGGCTAGTCAATGATTCTATTGAGGATGATTTTGCAGTCAACATGCATTGTCTTGGTATCTGGCATAATCAGTTCTCTGCTTACTTGGTTTAAGCAAGGTGGCTTTAAAAATTAAAATGGGTGGTGACATGTAGGAACGGCTTTGGAAAATTGCTGCTGCTGCACAGATAGCAAGATGGGTGGTAAAAGAGAAACAACAGCTGGAGTTTGAGGAGATGGAAGCTCGCAGTAGGCAACGTAAACTTGCTCAAGGTCTAGCAAAAGCAGTAAGAAAGTACTGGCAGTCGGTAGAGGCTCTTCTTTCGAAAGAGGCCGCTGGGTCTGATAGCACTTTATTTGATGAGGTGTGGTTCAAGTCATTGGCAGGCTAAAGTTTGACTGGTTTTATGAATTCTTGTTTGCATACAAGTGATGGACTTTGACTTTTCTAATCAGGCTCTGAAAGTAGAGTTGGGGATGAAAACAATGAAGCCTGCAGCTGCATCAAGCAGTGCTCAGGTCCGTCCTGTTCAGTCATATGCAATGCGCTTCCTCAAAGACTCAAGTGAGAAGCACTGGATGCCCCACGTGGAAGCACCTCCCACACCAGATCGGGTATCTGAGTTTGGTATTTTTGATTTTTGGGACGAGCAGTTCTCAGAGGTAAGGCTGTTACAATTGCACTAGCTCTTTAAAGGTTTTTCTGCAATTATTTTTAGTATCTTACTTTATCATGTTATGATGTAGGAGAGCCTTTTCTACTCAGTCCCTCAGAATTCCATGGAGGTCTACCGCCAGTCAGTGGTGTCACATTGGGAAGGGGTAAGTTTTGAAGACAATCTTCTGGATGTACGTGGTATGCTCTTTGTTAATGGCATGCTTGATGTCACATCCATCAGGAATACGAACAGAGATTACAGGAGCATGAAGCAACCATGGCAGAATTGGAACCACATCTTTCTGGTGAAGCATTGGACTATCCTCCTGGGACTTGTACGTATGGTGGATTTATGATGCTAAAGGAATGTCCGTGTTCCGGGCTTCATGATCGTCTCCTATTCTGCAGATGCTGTGGGTCCGTTAGTTTCCCCCCTTGTTACTGGAAAAAGAAGCTCAGGGTATCTTGGAGGAAATCAACCTCATAGAGGAAGTATCCCAACAAAACGGATGCGAACATCTGCAGTGGCTGCAAGACAGAGAGCTGCTGGAGGAACAGGACCTTTGGTGTCTATTCCTGTTGCCCATCTTACGAGATCTGATATTTCCAGTTGCGACACAAATTCACAGCAGGATGAGATGACAGGTCTGCTGGAAGGGTCTTCAGTATCAGGTCGAGCAACGGATGTAGATTCAAGTGGAGCATTTGCAAGAAACAGCATTGCTGTGGATGGTGTAGATAGTCCATTTAAGAGCAAAAAAAAGAAAAAACCTAGGCACCTTGCGGGACATGCAGGATCAGCAGGATGTGAGGTACACGCCGTAATCGTTTCATCCAGCTCGATTTTGCTAGCATATCTCGAAAATTGAGCACGGTACTTGCTTGTGGTGAAATGATGTGTTTGTCACCTCCTTGTGTGTATGTTTCTGTAAGGGTCTTCTTTGGTTAATATGAGGTACAGTGAAACCTAAGGACACAATGTGTTTTGGTTTTCTACTAAAGATCAAATTGATTTCAGAGGGATTCTGAACAGCTTTGGCAGCACAACAACCATCGTCACAATGAGCAGGTAATTGTCAGTGCCATCATGTTTTTCTACCAAGTTTGTTGTGAATGAGGCAACTTTTGTTTACTAATTATGGCTGGATTGCACTTTTATCAGAAAGAGCAGTCAAAGCAAAAAGGAGATCAAGGGCTGGAAGGACTCGGTAAGTGCACGGCAAAATGCGAAATTGTGATACAATTTGTTGTGTGTGTTTGGATGTTTAATATACATTGGATTGGATGGTTCATGCAGGTGCTACTACAGGAGCTTATCATGGAGCAGCCAGTGTTACCAGTGCAAATAAACTAATAAAGCAGATCGCTAGCCGTGATCGGAACAGAAAACAGAAGGTTGGGAAGGTAAGAGAGCAGCAACATTAGGAAAGTGCTTCCTAACTGTTTGTTGGTAGAAGATGACGACTCTTTGGTTTTTACTGCTAGGCTTCCTTGAGTCAACCTGGAGTTGGGATACCTTGGTCACCAGTGGAAGATCAGGTTGGGAGACTCTTTTCTTTTTGCATAAGTTGTATAAACTGAAAGTTTGTACAGCAACCTTGCTACAGCTAACATTCTAAACAATGTGTGTCTATATTTGCAGGCAATTCTTGGACTTGTGCATGAACTGGGCATGAATTGGGAACTTGTTAGTGACATTTTGAGTGCCACGTCACAACTGAGGGTATGTCCTGCTTCTAAGTGTTATGTTACTTTTCTGATGGGCCCATATATTTTATTTTTTGGGGGAAAAAGAGGAAAGGGGGTGCTGCTTTTGCCTTAAAAGTATTAACCATGTATCAAGGGCTAAACATCATTGAGCATGAGCCATGGGCCAACGACCAGTACTTTTGTAGAGCACGTATTGGGGATGCAATACTTTCAATCTTCCTGAGAGGGAAAGCCAATACTGATGTAATTTGATTAATTTGGACAGGTGTCCTTTTTAAACAGATTGGTCCCTTTGGAATATGAATCCTCATAATTTGAGATTCTTAGATAAAATCTCTCTTGAAAATTGGGCCATAAGGATGAGGAATCTTTCAAAGTGTTCTTAGCATGCAAACTCACCAACCGAACCTAGGTGTCCGTCCCTCCTTCTTGCTACTGTTGGTATTTAACTGCTTGCTATCACTTTCTGCTTGTTTATGCCATATGGTCACACTGCCGTTCTTTTTGTGGTTTATTAAGACGGTAAAACACTTACAAACTTGAGATAGCACCAAAATGGAAACAACTTTAAGACTGACAAACACCTACCTTGAGAAGGGTAGTTCCTCTATGAGACGTGTGGGTCCCTCAGGTGTTATTGCTTTTGTTATTAATGCTTCAACAGAGTTACAATGGCTCTCGGTACCTCGAGTATAGTCACAACTGTCTGTGTGTCCAAAATTGGGGCACTCAACCCCCTTAATAATTGAAGACTCGAGTTTCTTAGAAACAACTTGCTTAAAACAAGTGCATTACAGTATTAGCAATATCATCCAAAAACCATACATTTGGAGCTTTGATGCTAAAAGCATTTGTGACAAGAAAAAGCATCTGTGTTGGGGCTAGCCATCTGCTGCCACATCAGCATCGCCACGTCATCAACAACTAGCACATCTTAAGACTAGGGAAGTACATGGAACAAAAATTTTGCAGAGACTATGTGCTAGTGCTATTTGATTTGACATCATGAGCAAACTTTGGAGCCTGAAAGGCTTATCAGTGGGAGACCCACAATGGGGGGCAATGGTTTGATATTATCATCAAACTTTAGAGCCTCAAAGCCTTCCCAGCTGAAGAAGCACACAGAGGGTGTTTTCCACTTATAGTGGTGCTACACTTGTGTTAGCGTGGACTTGCTCGATTAGATTGCTTGCATATTTCGTTAGCATCTTGTCTAGATCCTTGGCTCAGGTGCTCAGGTCTTATTTCTTGTAGGAATTCATTGGTGTACTTGAAGCACAAGGCACCTAGATATGCTTTCTTTAAGGATGTTTGGTCGCGGCCATTTCTTTGGAGTTGTGCTTTATCAAGCTGTCTCCATACTCTGACAGTGTGATATTCTTGGGGTGGGTTCAGATTGGAGAGGTGGAAGTGCCGCACCTTTCCACTACTTCCAGGCAGAAAGCAGTTATGCTAAGCTCTGCCGCCGCCTAGCGTTCACACAAGACGGTAGCAGCTCTGGGTCCCTTTGCTTGCATGGCGCAGCTCCATTGGCTGGAGAAGAAAAGCATCAGGGTGGAAGTGCTCACGGGCGAAGGGGGGGGGGGGGGGGGTGTCGGAAGAAAAAGAGGGCAGGGTGGAAGAGATAAAGGGTAAGAGATAAAGGGTAATTCTTCCTCGACGTGGCAGCCCAGTCAGCATCTTCCACCGCCTTATGTGAACAAGGCAGCGAGCAAGGGCCATTTTGATTGGCTCGCAAAGAATTCGCAGCTCTTCCGCGGGGCGATGTGAACCCAGCCTTGGACAACACTGCGCTATCGTTTTGTGGGTACCATGGCAGTTCTCTTTTAGCTTGTTCAGAGTCTAGTGTGGAGAGGGGGAGTTAGAGATTGCCTCTTGCTTTATATGTAGGGCATTTTGGAGCTAGAGTTGTAACAGTTACTCATAGTTCTTTTCCGGATGTGCCCAATGGGGGAATGATAGTTTAGACGCATCCGAGTCTG